>NC_136488.1:5982959-6082959 GCF_053919585.1 Euprymna scolopes
AAATTTTAAGGGGATTGAGTTTGTTATGTACTAATGTAATACTAGATAAGAGGTTTAAATAAATTATAAATACTAGTAATGGTCATGAATTCAGAAAGAGCAGTCAAAAGCTTCGAGGGCAGTAAAAGTATGGGTGCTTTAATTTACTTATAAATCGGTAACAATTAAGGTTAATACAGCTTAGTAATAGGTAAAGATACAGACAAAAGGAATTAGTAAAGTCGGAGCATGTGCATTCTAATAAAATGCGTTGACGCTTAAATGTTTGAAAGGTCAAGAGAAAATTAAGGATTAATTCTACTGAAATTTCATGAATTTAAGAGGAAATTGTTGAAAAAATTATTTTAAAATTGAAATTTGTTATTTACAGGCAGTAACGTTTGACAAAGTGATTTCGAACTGTATTTAAATTTCTTTCATGTGTTTACAATGCTAGATGCGTTCATTTTAATTATATTTTTATTCAAGAGATAAATAATAATCTGAACAACCTCCAAAATGCAGAGGTTACAGAATTTGGAGCATGATCTTGATTTATTTGGTATTAATGGAGAAATTAATGATATTATATCTAAGGTTCCTAATTAAAAGTGCTTAATAAATCTTTTAAAGTAAATATAATTGTATTCAGTTCCTTAGGGTTTTACCTAATTATTCATGTACTAAATACGGAATTATAATTGATGACTGGATTTTATTGTTAATTAAAATATTTTAAATAGTTAACAAGCTGACAAATTTTTTATGAGGATCTTACGCGGAATATTCTGTGTAGCTTAATTGCCGTATATGTTTTTATAATTATATGTATATATATATATATATATATATATATATATATATATATATATATATATATATATACGAGCAAACAGTTAATAAAACATGTTAAAAACACTTTGAAAAAGAGTTAAAAACATATTTAATCTGAAAAGGAAACACTGGATAAGTGGATAGTCCTTAATCCGCGGAGTTTCGAAGAAATACTTTCCTTCTCATCAGAGGGTAAGAATTAGCAAAATGTGGGATCGGATTTTGCATACAAAAGTATTTGATGAAACAACAAGTAAGTCAAAGATCTTATTTGATAGCAAAACAATGAAGCAGAGGGAATATGATGAAGAAAAAGGTGATTACACGTGAATGGATAGTCTGGCGAAAGATAAATAATCCAATGACGGTAAAATACAAAAATATAACTTCAAAAAAGTTCATTGAATTTCCATTTGCACAAGTCAAATCCAAGGAAATCCCGTAATTGGAAGATGGTCCAAAATAATCCAAAGGCCGAAATCCGAATAATTCACAAATAAGTACAAGGGAAAAGGGGGAAAATTCCAATAATATTGATAAAAGAAAAATAACATATGCTTTTCTCACTGCTGCCGATACATAAATATAAATAAGAAAGATAAGGGAAGAAGAAGGGGGGAAATTAAATGGTGATAGAATTAAATATAAAATAGAAAAACAAATGTCAAAATGACCCAGACAGGAAATGTTAAAAGGCGCGAAAAAATATATAGGGCAAAATAATATAAGTCAACTGAAATGTACTTAAGAAAATGTCAGCAAGAGTTGTTAAAAGACACTAAATGGTAAATAAATAAATAAATTAATTAATTAATTAATAATTAGAAAATAAATAATAAATAAACAATAAGTAAATAAAAATAAAATATAAAATAAAAAATAAAAATTATTTAAGGGGAGAGGATGGTCGGTATCTGCAAATTCAGGAAAAGGCAAGAAAGTAAGTAAATGCATATAGTAATATATAAGTAAATATACATATAAGATATGAAATGTGGGTAGATTGATATATTAGATATAGGAATAAATAAAGACTAAAACAGAAATTGCAGATAAAAAAATTGTAATTTTTATTTTATATATATATATATATATATATATATATATATATATATATATATATATATATATTACTGGAATGTTTCTTTTCTTTGTATATATGTTTATTTTTAGGTCATATTCGTGTGTAGAGCTTTGGTGTACGAACATACGAGTTTTCTTTTGACTTATAAGAACTGGCTATATTCTCTTCGCCCACGCCCCCCCCCCCAGGTGTCAACTTAGATTTTAGTTCCTGTTGTATTTCCGTTCCTCGATGTCTGGGTCATTCTGACATCCTGGGGTGGAAAACAGTTTTTCCCTTAATTTAATACTTCTGCCAAGCTCTAAATTATAATTTATCTGCGTTTAGCTTTTAATTATTTTCTGGCATTAGATTAGAGTGTATGGATTTATCGTCGGGACCTGTATATTTCATTTCACATGTTTTGGGTTTTTTTTTTATCGGCGAATCACTTCTTTTGACAAAATTTAGAATGCCACTTTTATATTGGATTTTAAAATACAAAAATCTTGATATCAATCTTTTTCATCATATGCTTACATGCATGTGACTCTGAAATTCTTTTTCTGGATTAGTCTTCAGGCCTGGACCTTTCTGTTTGTTCATTTTTTTTAATATCCTTTTAACTTTTTCTTTCTACAGTTTGTCAAATTTTCATGCAGGTGTGTTTTATTCCCAAAATATTATTATTAATTTATGTGCTGATTAGCAAAATTCATAGACTAAATTTGAATATTATTTTACTAAATATGTTTTCTCTGATGATATCAGCCATTTATTAAAACTTCATGGAATAAAGAAAATGTTTCTTTTCTTTGTACTCTTTGCTTAAACAATAAATTGCTGTAAAAATTTATTTACAAAATTTAAATCTAATTGTTTTATACACACACACACATACATATGTAAACATATATATATATATATATATATTCATATATGTATGTGTGTGTATGTGTGTGTTTTTCCTTTGAAGATTGTAATGCTGGATATGGGGCAGCCAAACCAGTTGCCAACATTGCCCTGCTTTTTATTGAAACCAACCGACAGCTCTCTTTTAGTATCCTCCTTGTTCCCTTACGTGCAATTGTCTGGATCTCGTTTGTACTTGGTTCACCAGGAATATTAGTTAGGTAGGACTTCAGGTTCTTCTTCATAAGCCCTGTGGTACCTATACTAACTGGCATGATTGATATCTCTCTAAGATTCCAGTTTCTTTTCATATCTTACATCTTGATATTTTTGGTATGTTTCTCCCTTTCAGCTCTGTTCAGGTGTGTGTGCGTGTGTGTGTGTGTGTGTGCGTGTGTGTGTGTATCTATGTGCCTGTATATATATATATATATATATATATATATATATATATATATATATATATATATATATATATATATATACTAGCTAAACGGTTGGCGTTGCCTGGTCGTACAGTAAGCTTACACAAGATATTTTAATTGATGCAGATTGCGTATGTATTATCATAGAATCAATTTACTACTGAATATCATATATTACGAGGAATAATTTGCCCGGTGGACTAATTAACAAAATAAAAAACAAATAAAAAACAATGATAATGTCGTTCATCAAATTCCGTTTATGTGTGTTTATAATATCACGTAAGTTGATATTTGGGTGTGCCGATGAATACCTTGGAAAAGTCACTTCTGATTTATATTTAGTCTTAAAATAAGCAAACGAAGAAATGATTCGCGGCGATTTTAAATTGTATTTCTTCTTTTATCAGAAATTGAACTCATTAATACGAAAAATTAAAACAAAATTGTGAAGTGCACGCGGGCTTGAACAGGTGATCATTCGATCTGTAGTCGAAGTCTTTAATAATGAGCTATATTTACAGATGGCAATAATTATATTTTTTTTAAGAAGAAATGATTTGCTAAAATGTTATAATATGTCCTGACCGGTGTAACGTAAAATATACTCATGTAAAAAATAATTATCTATAAGAAAAGAAGATTATTTTAAGGATCGAATTTTTTCGATTTTCGATACTTATCGGATAAATTTCTGTACAAAACATATCTAAGAACACCGTCAGATATATAAATTAGCTTGGTGTGAAATTTGCAAAAGATAGGCTCAGCCGTTTCGGAACATATGAGGAAGGAATTTGCACATACACACAGAGTGGCTTTTATGTAAGGGTAGAGATAGAAAGTGAGAGAGATACAGACAGAAAAATTGACGGCGTGAAGAGAGAGATAGAGGGAAAGAGAGAGAGAAAGGTATGTAGAAGAAAGTGAACGAGAGAGAGAGAGAGAGAGAGAGAGAGAATAAATCTTACATTTTAATGCCTACCCAGTTTAGCGTAGACGAGATTCTATTGCATTTTTAACAGCCCAATAAGATTTTTAAGACTCGACGCAACTGATTTAAAGACTATTTTCGGAGTTTGTGTTTCCCATTTGTCTGTAACATTTACTCTCGCAATGATAAACACCCACCACCACCAGCATCACCACCACCACTACCAACAGTGGCAAATGACACGTTTCCATATGTTCCTAATTCAGCGAATGTAGTCTTATGTAATCTATTAGCGCCCAGTCTATCTCCACTTTCTACTTATAGCAATCTAATATATGTCAACCGAACCTTTTTACATATCTATGTCAGTCTGACCTCTGTCTGCATTCTTTTATATGCTTGACTGTGTTTTAGCTATTAGTGCAGTACGTATTTCCTTTGCTTACTGGATTAATTCGCTGGCAATATGTGGCAGTCCTTCCACTTGGCTGGGTGCTAATTGTTAAGAGAACCTGCTTTTCTGTCGATAGCAAGTATAACTTAATAGGCTATACATATGTGTATGTATGTGTGTGTGTGTGTGTGTGTGTGTGTGTTGTCGCTATATATGAAATAAGGTCATTCTTTTGTTTATTTGTCTCGTACAGTGTGGCTGCCTGCTTTAAACTGTTCTGCATATAATCGTCTTTATCTGAGATATCGTGGCATGTCCTTTGGCTGGATGTCAAGGTAGAAACTATCATTTACATTACATCTTACAGGTTACGATACTCAAGTCAACCCCAACCTTAGCCCCAATCCTAACCTCACTCCAAGGTGTCTAAGAAGGCATTTATTTTTGTTGTTTTGTAAAGTATGATATATATAAGGTTACAACATCGTGCTACATTAATATAGTTTTTAGGTGATTCGTTCTGCTTTTCTTCCTAGGTATTACTCCATCAAAAAACGACGAAAAATAAAGTATGCTTCGCCAGTGTTCGCACTCGCTATTTATCTAAATATATTAATAAAATGTCTCTATCAAAATTATAATCTTACATCGGTAATTTAATCTGTCATAAATAAAATATTATCATTCTGATGATCTAAAAAAAAAACCTTTTGGTTGACATTTTTTATAAACATTAGATTTTTTTCTGAATTCATTTAAGGTGGTGGGGGTAAGTCTGGGTGGTTGTATGATTTACTATTGGTTTTCCCACTTGAAACGGATTAATCCTGTAACTATAAAAGGTGCGCGTTTAACTTACTAAAATTAATCTGACTTTATGGAAGTTCATATATATATATATATATATATATATATATATATATATATATATATATATATATATATATATATATATATATCTGTCTCTTCTTTTGTGTAAATACATTATGTGTGTGAATCTGTTACCTATGGATCCCGAAAAGATTAGGCCGATTTTTTTAGGGGAGTAATTTTACACAAATATACTTTAAGCGTCTTAGGGTGTTCTTAGATCATTTTTATATCGGAATGTCTCCGATAAGTATCGAAAATCGATAAAATCATAATGCAGAAGGATTTTGATTAATCCTCTTTTAACTCTTTGCTATAAAACTAAATTAAACTAGATATTTATCGCATTAAACAACACAATGCCTAGCATACATCTTCAAAACTCATAATGATCGGTTAATTAGTTAAAGAGTGAATTCTGTACATGCAATTACATAGCATATACAGATAACTAATCTTACGCTAATAAACATACAAGTAAATAAATTACAATAAGAGTCGTCGTTCTAGCATTTATTTAAACTAGTATTTGCTTCGCCCATATCTAATGAATCGATGTTAAATTACGTTATTTTTTTTAGCCTTTAAATATAACTAGGCGACCGGTGATCGGTTAAGTCAACGTTACTACAGTGTACATTAGTACATTAGTCATTACATGAATTGATCTCGTCTTCGGGGAGCACCATGTCTTGAAAAGCTTTTGGGTTGACCTTCACTCCTAATCTGAAAGGGAACACATACATCAAATTTGTCGCCAAGATCGCTGGAAAAAAAAACAGGTTATTCTACCGCTCCAGTAGGTATCTTACTGTCGAAAAAATTTTCAGTTTGTATAAGAGCCAAGTACATCCTAAAATGGAATAGTGTTGCCACATCTGCGCAGAGGTTGCTCGCTACGCCATATCTTACGTTAATAGAATTCAAAACCGGCTTCAAAGCTTAGTAGATGATGCCCTAATCTCTTCTCTGCAACTTCTTTCCAACAAAACAGACGTTGCAATCCTTTCTCTGTTCTATTTTCATGGTAAGTGTTCATCTAAGCTCTTATCTATGGTCCTCCCTCGCCAAACTTTCGCAAATAAACGCAGATTCCATGAACAAAGCTTCTTTCCTAGAACTTATCGCATGTAGAAAAATGTTCTATTGGTCTACTTCTCGGCCGATTACAATACGGTAATCTTCGAGTCGAATGAAAAAAAAGCCGTATCCTTAAATGATCCAAATTCTATCTCATGTACACCATTAACGAGTAATAAACTACCACCTTACATTCATTAACCTTTATCCTTGAGTAGTTTTTGGGGCTTGATACGTGGTGATTCCCTTGTAAAAAAATGTTTCCTTGTTTGCGTATGTGAATAAATAACATGATATAAAAAGATATCTTGAGGATTCAATTTGATTTCTAACTTCAAAAGCTGACGTTGTTTAATCAAGAGATGGGAGATTGGCATATTTATTTGCTTCAGTAATTAAATTGATTTCATAGGATTTTATAAACGTAATTATTTGAGAAGTGACGTTATATACATATAATGAACTATTTTTTTCATTCGTCAGAATTTACATTAATAAAATCATCTTCTCTCGACGCAACTTTGGTGAGAATCATTCAATCAAAACACTAGTTGATATGAAAAGTAAGCATAAAGTTTATTGTTCACAATTTTTTTAATTTCTAAAATTTAACCTTGTAATAAAAATAAAACTATGCAATCTGGGAAAAGTTGAAAATATCTTAATATATACCACAATACATTAGGATAAATGCAATGAATTATTATTTATCAAATTATTAATTTACTAACAAGACACATGAAAATTCCACGGAATGAAAATATATTTAATGAAAAATATTTTGATAAAGCCGATATTTTTCTGAATAGCACAAAATTTTTTTTTTTTTTTTTTTGACAGAAATACGCAGCAAATATGATTTTATTTATATTTCTTTGAAAATAGTGTCCATTGTATTTTAAATATAAAACTTACACAAATGCGATAAATAAATACTAATAAAGACTCAGAAAGTAATATTGCGTTGTATAGTCCAATACAAATAATAAAATCACATTATAGGAAACAATCTTAAATTAACTTATTCAGTCCAGCACCTCTTGGCAGACAATATTCATTATTTTGGCCCTGTTTCTTTCGAATATTTCCTTTTTACGTAACGTTGTTCTGACTTCTTTCTTTAGTAAAGACCCGCGCAACCTCTGAATCACTATGAGTTTTTTTTTTCTCACGCCATTACAGCGATGATCTTATATTAATATAATGATATTTGAAAATGTGGTTTCATAAAAAGGTTACTTTCATATTCTTGTTCAAAGTTATCTGAGTGAACCTTTTCAAGCCAATTCTCGTTAATTTGGTGTCTTTTGAAGCAGTTCGGTCGTCAAACCTTGTATTTGGCTATTTGCAAGCGTAATGTACGGATTAAATAAGGATGAAGAAGACAGGATATTATATAGATTTTATAGTTATTATTTTTTTTTCTTTTCATTTTTTTTCTGTATTTACCCAGCGTTGTTCAAATGAATGTTTTAGAGAAATATTATTTTATATATAAACCGAGTTATACACATCGTCAGTGTTTGATGTGTTGAGAATCCCACGAATACAAATACTTGAAAAGCGGAATGAGAGGGAAATGTTAATTAACTCAGTCTAGAAAGAACAGGTACATTTCGCACCTAATCAAAAGTCTAGGCGACGATATTTGTAATATTTTATTACTTTTAAAATAAACCCAATGCAGAGACTGTCGTAAAGGAAATACAACATTGAAACGAACCTTTTTTTATTTATTTTCTTTGTTTCACACACTAGTCGATGACACATATTTACAACACAACAAATATGTTCTCTCCGTCTTTCTCTTTCTCATCAGATAGCAGTCCTTTGTTGATAAGCTACAATCAGCTGGGTTATTGCCGTAAATCTCTCTGGGACTCACAGGTCTGCCAGCACGTTTTCGAAGGGATAGTAGGAGAGAGTAGACTCGAGTGCTTGCCAAGCATACCTTCCTCCACACGCCTTTTCCCCTTTTCTTCTTTCCCTCTTTTTTAATCTTTCGATCTTAATACCTATATATACATTTTATTCCGTGATGTCTTTCCCATGCCACGTCTTAAATGTTGATGCAACATTAACTCGGCACGTGAGTCGTTAATATCCGTACGAGTCCTGGCTTTGTCATTTTATGATTGAGCCAGACATACCTTTTACTAGCATTTTTTAAAAAGATTTGTCTTAGTGTTGCATTGTATACATATTTGATGTTAATACATATTTAATGAACAGTAAATATAATAATAATTTACAGTTCAGGCCAGAAATACAGACGAAATGAATATTGTTTAGTTGTTTTATTATTCCATAGTTTGTGCATATGAATGTATATTACAGAACATTATTTGTTTACGATTTAAATTTAACTGATAATAACAAGCATCGCCTACCTCCAGTATTTTGTCCTATGACTGAAAATACGTTATGCAGCATTTATATATTTGTGTGTGAGGTTGCCGAATTTATCAAAAACATCGATTGTAGTAAAGCAACCGGTCCTGACAGCATTCCAATCGTAGTGCTCAAAAATCTTTAACCGGAACTTGCTCGTATTCTTGCAAGGCTATTTAAATCTTGCTTTAAGGAGAAATGTTTCCCAACGTCTTGGAAGACTTGTGACACCAAATGGCTCCACTGACAAGTTGCCGACCCCAAGCATTGTGTGCCGTGACTTTCTCCTTCATGTTCATTTAGTTCTGGCTGTGCCATTGTTTTCTCACTTGTGGCCGTCGATGGGGGTGCACGGGTTCACAAGTATAAAAATAAAATAAAACAAACACAGGAAAAAACAGAAACGCCGATGTGTCACATATATGTCGATTGGAGCATGTGGTTCTACAGTGTGGAACGATAAAACTGTCGCACTAGAAAAGACGACATGATTCCATTTCCGTTTGATAAAAACTGGTTTTCTTTAATTTTGTTGAAGACAATCTACTAGTTGACCAATTGTGCACAAATCCAAAAAGCGATAAGAGCCTTCTATCATGTCTGAAAGTGACACAATGTTCAACAAGCGAGATTGGAGATGCACCGCTGTACAACTCATGCTCTCTACTCATCTAAGTTATCACAACAGGACTGTTACCAATACCATCAAAATGCAATCAGAGGGCTGCTGGTAGACCCTGAGTGTGACAGTAGGACTCGGTGCAGACCTACCTGCCCAAAGAGACCCGGGCGTCTCTTCAGAAAGAGTTCTACGACGTTGTACCCTTCTCTTACTGCCGCCCTCCCCCCTCGAACTGAGCCACGGCCACCGAGATATAGAAGGCCTGTTAACTGAAAAATTCCTGCAGGTAATGTAGGTAAGATTTGTCAAACTATCAATGTTGATACTATATAAGAGCATTTTCAAAAAGAGATTTAAAACATATTAAAAAAGAAAATAAAAGAAACCCAATTCAGTTAATAATGAAACTAAACTTTATCCAATATAAAATATAAATACTATGTAAAATTATGTAATTTTAAAGCAATATACGATCTAATAATGATAAAACTGAATTATGAATTTAGTGAACAAACAATCAAAGAAACATTAAACACAAACATTTCTTGACCTTCAGGACAAGATCACAGTGTAGTATCTGTTCTGATGCTACACTTCACCTTTTCTGCCCTCGGTCGGTGGAGGAGATATCTTTCATGACTGAGATTAGTTTTGTTCCTATCCAGAGTTCCCCTTATTGAGAATCTGGATTTTCCACACAAGATTATATGTTGAAATATTTAAATAACTATTACTTTTAATACAGAAATTATATTTAAAATTTTAGTTTTCTTCTATGTCCATTTTTACCCCATGTTTTTTTTTATCAAAATGTGTAGCGTATTTTCATCAGTTACGTCGTTAGGAATCCTATACTCCATTATAGTCTTCATCTTCATATCTGTACAGAATACATGAATACGGAAATGAAGTTCACATAGCTAATAAAAGACAATCATGCTATAATGTGAATATTGGTTAAAAATTAGGAAAATATAGTAAACATGTACGATATTAAATCAGGATGGTGGTAAATTTGGGAGGGGACATTATTATTATTATTATTATTATTATTATTATTATTATTATTATTATTATTTCACTCATTAGGAGTTGTCTCACAGGCCATCATCAGTGATCGGTCACTGGTAGTAACCTGTGGTGTTCCCTGGAGACCGAGTGATAACAAGTCTCCCTAGATTTTCAGTGTTCTCCAGCTTTTGACCACGTGTGCAGATGATTGCACGTTATCGCAACAGCCGTTGTCATTGATTTCTCGTTGGCATTGGTCATTGGTGTTTCCTGGGATTTGAGTGACAAGATGCCTCTTCACGGTACCAGATTTGAACTGCACACTTCCAGTGGAGATCTGGTTAGTACTCTCCTACCGCGGTCTTTCCATCTTCCTGGGTGTGGCGCCAGTCGATGTCATCTACACTAGTTTATTAGTACTGTTGTTATTATTATTATTATTATTATTATTATTATTATTATTATAAGAAGAAGGGTGCTTGTACAGTGTACGCACGTGTATTTTAAATGGTATTTCCAAGTAAAATTAAATTTTATGGTAACTTGGGGGGGGGCTGTTTTACTATATACAGATTCTAAAAAGTTGTCAAAAAACAAATATCTAACAAATAAATGTTATCAAAGTCAAGATAATTACTTTTCTACCTAACTGGATAAGTTTTTAGTGTTTTTATTTAATGTAAAATATTTATTCAGTTCGAAAATCATAGTGTTTATCGATATATTTGAAAAATACAAATGGCGGTGAGCCCGCTGTTGATTACGTTAATTTTAGGAAATCGACTTCAAACTAAAAATCTATACAAAATATAGAGAAAGAAACACATTCAATATATGTCAGCCTATGTTACGGTAACATATATTGAGTTTCATGTGCAGCCCTGAACATGGAATAAGAGAACGTTGCAGGCAGACTCCGATGGAAAGGCAAGCCAATACAGTCAGTGCCAGCGTGGCTGCAGGACCTGCCAGAAAGATGTTGCAGAGCTTCACCATTCGCTTATCGGAACTCCAGACAAGATTTTTTCGGGGCTTACTCCCTTAGCCTTTACCTTTCCCATGGCATCCACAAGGCAGTGGGGCGATTTGCCCATAGCTGTAGGATTCTTCATGGTACTCAACAAATAACTGGCCCTGTCGGTGGGGCATTAGAATACGCTGACTGCCCCACTGCAGAGGGTAAAAGTCCTTCAATGGGGGTCCTGGATATGACCTTAAACTATATCCAGTGGTGAGGCCCTAGCTTGTAGGCTTTGGAGAGTGTGGAGCCACCCTTTAATTACCATTGCTGCCAGATCCACTCTGACCGGAGTGGTAGTACCTGTTAGGGTCCCAACTATGGGTTAAATAGAAACCGACGTGAAAACAACAAATATATTCTATTAAAAATAAATTTTCTTCAAAATCTTTGGATTCGGCATTAAATAACCTGAAAAGGGGTGATATGCCATAAAACAAAAACAAACAACCAACCAAATCAACAAATAACGAAATGACCAAAATGAAAACAAACTTTGTTTTGTTTTGTATGTATGTATGTATGTATGTATGTATGTATGTATGTATGTATGTATGCAGTATGTATCTATATGTATGTATATATGTATATATATATGTATATATGTATGTATATATAAGTATCGAATAACAAAATGACCAAATAAAAACAAACTTTGTTTTTTTTTATGTATGTATGTATGGCGAATGAACCCTTTTTCGGGTTCAACGGCCAACTAGCACCATGTGTGTGTGTATGTATGTATGTGTGTGTTGGAGTGGAGATGGCTCCCGTAAGCCGTGGCGAAGGCAACCTTTCTAGGAGAAGCAAATCTCTGATTTAAAATCCATAAAGCGGGAGACCAGTACCCACATTAAGCTGGTCTGCAGTTTAACTTGTTGCTGGCTATCTTGCTCGTGCTTGTTGCTGGATCTCAACATTTTGAACCGAGAGAGAGAGACTTAGCTGTCGTACAAAGCTAAGACTCTGTAAAATCATCTGTGTATAGATACTCCCTCAGGCATTTGTCTATAAAAATGGTCCTGTGGCGATGGAAGTCATTTTTGGGCTCATGGACTTTAAGAGAGTGGCACTCGTCTGACAAGACGTTGCAATCATCATGTCTATGCATTATATATATATATATATATATATATATATATATATATATATATATATATTCATATATATATATATATATATATATTCATATATATATATATATATATATATTCATATATGTATATATTTATATGTTTTTTTGGGGGGGTTCACCTTCAGTCACTGTTATTGTTGTTGTACCTTTTGAATTTTGAGACGTTCAAGATTTCCAATTGACGATCCGCAAAGTTAAGAATCGAATAACCAAATGACCAAAAAACAAAAAAAAAACTGTCGTTTTCTACAGCCGGTAAATCAAGAAGAATCGGTTGCTCTTTTCAAACTTCTTCCGAGAAAGATACTGTATTTTCTTTCTAATATAAAATAAGATCACTTGGGTGTGCGATAGCTTCGATAATAAAATGCACATATATACTTATTTATTTCGTTAACTATGTTACATAATTGTTGATGTTGTTAGAAAATTACATTTTACGTTTGCTCATTTCAGTCGAATTAATTTGCCCAGCTTAATATTTGATTTTAGAGAAAACTGTAGAACTTATCGTTCATTGTTAGGCACTCGCAAGCCCTATCGAAACCGTTATCAAAATTTAATACAACACACATTTCTGGAATAACCGAAAAAATAGTGCGCCCAAGTGTATTGCATCCTTAACAATTCCTTGCAAATCCTATTTTCTTTTTCCCATTTACTTAATACTCTTAATTGTCGAACATAGAAACAGGTAAATTTATGAAAGGAAAGACATTATAGGACAACAATAGAAATCTCACGGGCAATTAGTAAGTTGAATCATTAGTTGGTTTTAAAACTAAACTAAACGGAAAATACATTTTCTTTACTTTCTCTTTATTTCACGTTTTCACGTTATTCCCATGTTTGGTTATATTTCAGTTTACTTTCGAAAGTGTGCATGCACAATTATTTACGAAAAAAAATTTGTCACTTGGATATAAGCGGCTATTATTTGGGGTCATATCTACAGGGGCACGAAGTAATTATATAAGCTAGACGTCTGTTCACATTACATTTAAACCTCTGTATATTAGTACAATCAAGAAAACAAGACGTAGAGACGGCATTCCAAAGTCTAATAGGCCGAGGAAAGAAACTAGTGGAGCAGAAGGCTTTTCGGCATCTAGGGACATCTACGGTGACGTGTCAGATTTTATTTCTAGACGGGTTTGCCGGGAGTATGTACAGGGAATTGGGTACAAATGTAATGTGTTCATCGATCCAGTAGATATCTCACCCAAGGATGGAATACTGTTGCCACATCTGGGCAGGAGCTGCTAGAAAGGACTTGTCCTGCCTTGATAGAGTTCAAAATAGAATTCGTTGCCTCGTAGGAGATGTCCTTTTCTCTTCCCTGCAACCTCTATCTCACAGAAAAGATGTTGCTTTCTTTGTCTGTTTTATCCTTATTTTCATGGCAAGTGCTCGACTGAGCTTCAATCTTTCGTCCCTTCTATCCAAACTTCGACAAGAAACACTCGTCTAGCTGAAAACACTATCAATAATTCCTCCTACTTTTTTTCTGTGCCTAAACCTAAACGTAGATTCCATGAACAAAGTTTCTTTCTTAGAACTGCACGCCTGTGGAACTGTCTTCTGTTTTCCTGCTTTCCAGCTAACTACAATATGATTGTCTTCAAGTCTAATGTAAACAAGTTCTTGATGAGCTGTTCCACTTAGTTACCAAATTTACCTAATTTCTATTACTAACGATTACTATATTGTCCTATTGACACGCTTAACCCTTATCCTCGAGTGGTCTATGGACCTTGATAAGTGGTGATTCCTATGTAAAAAAAAAGAACCCAGCCCATTAAAATACTTGTATGTTTGTTGTTCCTTTGTTATTTATTTTTTCTAAAATCCGATTGCTGCATCGGAAAGGCCAGTTAAAAATACATAATATACTTTGTTATTTTCTTTAATTTAATCCCTTTTTTAGAATTTATTAGACAAAATTTAACTTTTATTTTACCGTGCGTATATATATATATATATATATATATATATATATATATATATATATATATTATATTCTCCCTTGCGTCTTTTCTTTTTCTTCCTTATCTCAACCTCTTCACTGATGTATGTGGGGATGGTAGTGGTGGGGCGGGGTATACAAGAGGGTTGGCCTCTTGTATACCCCGCCCCACCAATACCATCCCCACATACATCAGTAAGTCGTACATTTTCTGACCATATAAAAAGTCTAGTCAAATTAGAAGCATTTTTATGGCTGAATAAACCCAATTAAATCTGGACCCCCTTTTTAACATAGATATGTCAACACCACATTCCCCTACTTTTTGAACCTATACACACTAGTATGTTTAAGGTTTAGGGCGGCCATCACACACGTATACTAATACCTTTCTTTTTTGTCTTCCATTGCCTTTATCTCGACTTTAACTCTTTCCTATTCCTTCCTATATCTAAACACAGACTTAAATCCGCACCCCTATTGGGTCCTATTTACATACATCGAAATCTTATTTTTCACAACATTTGACGGAACCTCCGGATATTAACTCCTAATATTTTCAAAGCAAACTTTGCTTTCGTATAAGCTGTATGACCTGAAGAGGTCTCTAGTTACTGGTAACTAGGTGACCGAAACATACTCATGACTGTTTAGCAACATATTACTGCTTATGTAAAACAAATAAAAAGTATATATATATATATGTGTGTGTGGGGGGGGGAAACCCCAAAATTAATGAACTTATGATTATGAATTATTGAATACTTATTTTAGGCCACAAGATCTTTTTTGTGAACTTGACCATTTAAAGAGATGACGAAACTTCACTCTATTTCGAAAAAAAAAAAAGATAGGAAATTAAAAGCTAATGACTAATACTCTCCATGTTCCTTATACCTATCCTGTGACGGGTATTATTCAAATTCTATATAAAGATGGTTTTATGACATGAGAAATTAACTCAAATAAGAATTAACATGTTATTTAATAACATTCTTAAAGAGTGCATCTTTTATTTTAACTGTTAGCTGAATGAGTGATATTAATATGTCCTCGAGAAAACCTTCCCTTATCAATGCAATGCAATCTTTACTTGTGAAAAGAAATGTCTCACGGTTACGTGGTCTAGCATAATGTAGTCGCAAACAAATTCAACTTTCGTGACTGCACAACACTCTTGCCCGACAACATGCTCATTTCCAAACGCTGGAAGGTCATTATTGTTACGGCTGATAAGAAATTGTCTCGCGACACACTTTTACATGGCATAACTTGCATGACGAGTAAAATAAATTCTCCAAATAGAATACTTTCGCACCATTTTATGTCCCCGGACGAAAATAGAAATCAACATATACAGATATAACCCTTGTGTATAGAATACATATTTCTATTTTTGATCAAAATTCATATGATTTTTATTCTAAAAATTGTATAAAATAAAAATTTTAAGCTTAAGGAGCTTTAAGAAGGAATTGAAATTTAGTAAGTTTTGATTAAATGGTGTTTAATTAGTATTAATCAAATTTAATGTAAATTTGAAATCTTTAATTTATCAAAAAGAAGGTCATATCGATAAAACTACAGTAACAAATTTCAAAGAAATTGCAAATTTGTCAGGAATAACTTCTAAAACGTTCAACTTGTTACTAAATGGAGATTTGCTAAGAAGTTTAAAATGACTTTCTATTCAACAGTGTAAGAAGTGATCTCCCTACTCCTAAAAAAAAAATTCGTTTTTTTTTCTTTTTTTGCATTTTCATTCAAGACAAGGCACATTGCAACTTTGATGCAGGGGGCTTCTTTCTGAAACATAAATTGCAGGGATACTATGTGGGGCGTGGAGCAGCAAGATGTCTATTTACATTACACTTGAACTTCCGCATGTCAGTTCAGTCAAGATGCAGGAACCCGGAAGGAAATTCCAAAGTTTAGCAGTACTAGGGAAGAAACTATTAGAGTAGAAAGCTTTCTCGCGTATGAAGATTTCTACTGCGTAGGGATAGGACTTTACTGCTTGTCGGGTTTGTTGGGGGTATTTATATCGAAAGGGGACAAAGGCTTGTAGTTCGTCGGAGCACCTACATTTAAGCTATTCGTAAAACAGGCAGAGGCAGGCAACATTTCGTCGACGGGACAGCGGTTGAAACTTAGCTGACAGTTCGGAACCTATTAGGTTGGCGACACTCTTTTGAACCCTGTCCAAGAGTGAGAGACTAGTAGTAGATGCACCAGTCCAAACGTTATCTCTCCTCTCTACCACTATTTTCATGAAACGTGCTCGACTGAGCTCCAATCTTTTGCTTTTCCTTAACCTCATTCACAGTAAGAACTCGTCATCTACAAATACTAGAAAGAATTTCATTTACCTATTCATGTGCCTAGCGTCAGACGAGATTTCCATCAACAAAGCCCCTTTGCAAAAATGTCCTACCTATGAAGTACGCTGCCAGAGAACTGCTTCTCTGATAACTAGAACCTGTCTTCTTCAAATCTAATGTCAACAAATTATTGTTGTGGACTGACCCAAATGAAGCAAATGTAGTTATATGCCAGTGTTCATTCAACACCTGCACGGAATGATGTTATAAATGTGGGAACAGATGCGCACAATGTAGATGCAGCAGAATGAGGTATTCGTCGATATTTTTTTCTGTTATACGAAATTAACATGCGCATCTGATTATTTCTGTGACTGTTTTTTTTTCTACGTAATAATTCAGTCTTTATAAATCAACATCGGCGTGTGAGTACTTTCTGCATCCGCAACAACCCTTCTGCCAAACGGAAGTGGAAAGTGTGAATCATATAGTATCAAGTAGCAAGGTTCTTTTAGGGAATGGCTGCTACACAACGAGACATGATGGAGTATATAAGTACATCCACTGGACCATCCGTAAAATAATATAAGTCAGAGAGAGTTGCAACCTTGGTTGAAGTGAGTGTTCCTAATGATGGAGGTCTGAACAGGGATGAAAGGGTGAAACAGACCAAATATCAAGGTCTCATGTATGATATGAAAAGAAACTGGAATCTTGAGGAGGTATCAATCATACCAGTTATTATAGGTGCCACAGGGCTTATGAAGAAGAACCTGAAGTCTTATCTATCTAATATTTTTGGTGAACCAAGTGCAAAAGAGATCCAGATAATTGCACTTAAGGGAACAACGAGAATACTAAAAAGAGCTCTCGGTTGATTTCAATAAAAAGCAGGCCAATGTTGGCAACGTATGTATAAGTATTGAAATCAGAATAAAATTGATAAATAATCTATAAAAATTTTACGATTATTGAAATAATAAAATATTGATGTTGTCTAAATTGCAATTTGTTTTTATGCCCCCTAAATACTTTAAATGCATTAGTTTCTTTTTTTTTACAAGGTGGTCATCACTTATCAAGGCCCGGAAGCCACTCAGGGATTAGGGTCATTGTAAGTACAGTACGTTAGTGTGGAGATTTAATAAAGTGTCTACTTAAGGGGGCGGTTCATCAGGAATTTGTTTACGTTGGACTTGAACACATCCATGTTGTAGTAAGGAGGGAAGCAGGCAGACGGAACAGAGTTCCACAGGCGTGCAGTTCTAAGAAAGAAGCTTTGTTCATGGGATATACGTTTTGATTTAGGCATAGATAAAGAGTGGGGAAAGTTTTTGACAGTGGATTCAGCTAGACGGGTGTTTTTCGTAAAATGTTGGCGGGGGGACAGAGATTGGAGTTCAGACTAGCACCTGCCATGGAAATAACGATAAAATAAGGATAGGCTTGCAACGTCTCTTCTGTGGGAGAGAGGTTGCAGTCAAGAGAAAAGG
Organism: Euprymna scolopes; assembly: GCF_053919585.1. Taxonomy (NCBI): domain Eukaryota; kingdom Metazoa; phylum Mollusca; class Cephalopoda; order Sepiida; family Sepiolidae; genus Euprymna; species Euprymna scolopes. The sequence continues at coordinate 6,001,408 of NC_136488.1, forward strand.
GCATCCCCCACTAAGCCACGAAATCTATTTTGTACTCTGTCAAGTCAGAATAGGCTGTTTATAGCATCTCCTGCCCAGATATGGCAGCAGTATTCCATCCTTGGACGTACTTGGCTTTTATATAGATAGAGAATTGCATCAGTAGTGAGATATCTTCTGGAGCGGTAGGAGGATCCCGCCATCTTTCCAGTGACCTTAGCAACAGACTTGATGTACGTGTTCCATTTCAGATCAGGAGTGAATGTCAAGCCCAGAAGCTTGTCAAAACAGGGGGATTCTCCTAGACGAGAGCCATCCATTTCAATTGATATGTCAAGAGCAATTAACCTGGAAAGGAAGCCTTTGTCAGGAGATTCACTAATCCTATGAGATATAACCGTTAGCACATCTGCGGTAGATCTTGCAGAACGGAAACCATATTGTGTGTCACTAAGAAGGTTATTTCTGCTGAGGTGGTTGACTATTTCTCTATTTAATATGGATTCCAGCAACTTACTCATGACACACAGGAGACTTATTGGTCTGTACTGAGACAGTGATGACTTATCACCTGAGTTCTTAAATACAGGGCATACTGATGACGTTTACCAGGGTGTTGGAAAGCACTTCTCCTTAAGGCAACGTTTAAACAGTTTCGTAAGTATAGGAGCAACTTCTGGTTGAAGCTTTTTTAACATTATAATTGCCATGCCGTCAAGGCGAGTAGCTTTACTGGAATCAAGGTTCTTGATTAGTTTGGCGAACTCATGCACAGATATGTGTATGTTACCTAGCGTGTTATGAGTTATAGGAGGAAATATGGAGAGTTGATGGCCTTCGTCGCATAGTGTAAAATTAGCTGCAAAGTACTTGGCAAATAGATTGGCCTTGTCTGAAGCTGACGAGATGACCTCTGATCCGTTGATAATGGTTGGGATAGAACGCACACTTCTGTTCAGGATCCTATTTGTTATTTGCCAAAACTGGTGGGAACCAAACCGCTGATCAGCTACTTTGGATTTAACAGACTGGACATATAGCTCTCTTGCATTTTTTTATTACTCTTTTACAGTGGTGGCTGGCGTTCCTGAAAGCAGCTTTAGTCTCAGTGCATCTATTATGTTGGTAGCTATGGAAAAAGTGATTTCTGTGTGCGATGGCAGCAGCACATTCTGGAGAGAACCTTGCTGGCTGGCTGGCTGGCTGGCTGGCTGGTAGCATTTTGTTGGAATTTTTTAGATGCTATGAATCGGTCTATGCCTACAATTAACCATTCGGAGATGTTTCATGTTGAGGTTTGGTGATTTGTGGAACAGGTCGGCATACTTGGTTAGAGCAGTACAGAGAGGTAAAGTAAGAGAGAAAAAGACAGGAATTGTTTTTTGTAGCACATGAAAAGGTAAAGCCGTAACAATTACCCACTACTATGGCATCGAGAGGCACCACCAGAGACTACTGCATGGTCCAGAGTCAATTCACCAAATGGCAATACAGCAGTCCCAGTACGTTGCGCCTGCTAATAGGACAGCCTCTTAAGTGGTTAGTCCAAGGTTCGGGTGCCTGAATATCAGGCGGATACCGTCAGCTCAGATGAAATGTTTACCTCCACTACCCTTACTAGTGACATGATCACAAGGATAGACATAGAGACAGAAAAATTTTCGATATCTCAGACTAGTATTCACAAAGTACTACCGACCTTTAAAGCAGCTTTTCTACACCCTTTGTCAGAAAAATCACTCATTTGCATGAGGACTGAGGGACAGAAAAGGAAGCGAGAGTTACTGGAGCTGCCGATACCACATCCACTGTATTATCTACTCTCCATAAATACTTAAAATGCATTAGTTTCCAAATACTTTAAATGCTTTAGTTACCTAAATACTTAAAATGCATTAGTTTTCTATCAATTAGTTTCCTTTATACTTTAAATGAATTAGTTTTCTAAAAATATATTAAATGCATTCATTTATTTTTATAATTTTAATGCATCTGTTCCCTAAATATATTAAATTTATCAGTTTCAAAAATACTTTAAATGCATTAGTTTCCTTAATATATTAAATGCATTAGTTCTCTACATATAGCAAATGATTTAGTTTTCTTAAATATATTAAATTCATTAGTTTCCTAAATATATTAGATGTATTAGTTTCCTAAATACTTTAAATACATTTGTTTCCTAAACAATTTAAATGCATTCGTTTCCTTAATATGAATAATGCATTAGTTTCCTTAATATATAAAATGCTTTAGTTTCCTAAATATATTAACTGCATTAGTTTCCTAAATATAATGTAAATAGGAATTTCCTAAATAATTTAAATGCATTACTTTCCTAAATATAATCCATGCATTAGTTTCATAAATATGTTAAATGCTTTAGTTTCTTAAATATATTAAATGCATTATTTTCCTAAATATATTAAATGCATTAGTTTCATCAATATATAAAATGCATTAGTTTCCTGAATAGGTTACATGCAATAGTTTCCTAAATATATTAAATGCATTTTTCCTAAATATATTAAATGCATTGGTTTCCTAAATATATTAAATGCATTAATTTCCTAAATATATAAAATGTATTAGTTTTCTAAGTATATTTAATCCATAAGTTTTTTAATTACTTTAAATTCATTAGTTTCCTAAATATATTAGATGCATTAGTTATCAAAATACTTTAAATAATTTAATTTCCACAATTTTTTAATGCATTAGTTTCCTAGATACTTTCCATGCATTAGTTCCTTAAATGTATTAAATGCATTAGTGTTCTAAATACTTTAAATGACATTAGTTTCAGGAACACTTTAAATGCATTAGTTTCATGAATATATTAAATGCATTACTTTTTTAAATGTATTAAATGCATTAGTTTCATAAATACGTTAAATGAATTAGTTTCCTTATTATATTAAATTCATTAGTTTTCTAAATACTTTACATGAATTAGTTTCCTTTATACTTAAAATCAATTAGTTTTCTAAATATATTAAATGCATTCGTTTATTTCTATAATTTTAATGCATAAGTTCCTCAAATATATTAAATTCATCAGTTTCAAAAATACTTTAAATGCGTTAGTTTCCTTAATATATTAAATGTATTATTTCTCTAAATATATGAAATTAATTAGTTTTCTAAACATATTTAATGCATTAGTTTCCTAAATACTTTAAATTCATTTATTTCCCAAATACTTTAAATGCATTAGTTTCTTTTTTGACACGGTGGTCACCACCGAGTAAAAAAAAAAAGAAAAAAATGTATTAGTTTCCTTAATTTATTAAATCCATTAGTTTCCTAAATACTTTAAATGCATAAGTTTCTAAAATGTATAAAATGCATTAGTTGTCTAAATACTTTACACGCATTAGTTTCCTTAATACTTTAAATGATTTAGTTTCCTAAATATTTCAATGCAATTGTTTTCTAAATACTTTACATGCATAATTTTTCTAAATATGTTCAATGCATCAATTTCCGAAATACTTATAATGCATAACTTTCCTAAATATATTAAATGCATTAGTTTCCTAAATGCTTTAAATACATTCGTTTTCTCAATATATTAAATGCATTAGTTTCCTTTATATTTGAAAGTTATTAGTTTAGTAAATAATTTTAGGCATTAATTTCCAAGTTACTAAAATGCCTTAGTTTCCTCAATATAATAAATGCACTTTTCCCTAAATATATTATACGCATTAATTTCCTAAATATATTAAATGCATTACGTTCTCATATATAAAATGCATTTAAATATATTTAATGCATGAGTTTCCTAAATACTTTAAATGCATTAGTTTCCTAAATATATTCGATGTATTAGTTTCCTAAATACTTTAAATGCATTTGTTACCTAAATGTATTAAATGCATTAGTTTCCTAAATATATTAAATGCGTTAGTTGGCTAAATACTTTGCATGCATTAGTTTCATAAATACTTTAAATGTATTAATTTCATAAATAATTTTATTTCATTAGTTTCCTAAATATATTGAATACAGTAGTTTTCAGAATACATTAAACGCATGTGTTTCAAAAATTTATTAAATGCATTAGTTCCTTAATATATTTATGTCATTAGTTCCCTAAATATATTAAATACATTAGTTTCATAAATGATTTATATGCATTAGTTTACTTAATATATTACATGCATTAGTTTACTAAATACTTTAAAGGAATTTCCTTTATACTTTAAATGCATTAGTTTTCTAAATATATTAAATTCATTAGTTCTCTAAATATATGAAATGCATTAGTTCTCTAAATATATGAAATTAATTAGTTTTCTAAATATATTAAATGCATTAGTTTACTAAATACTTTAAAGTAATTTCCTTTATACTTTAAATGCATTAGTTTCCTAAATATATTAAATGCATTAGTTTTGTAAATATATTAAATGCATTGGCATCCTCAAAATTTTAAATGTATTAGCTTCCTAAATACTGACAATTCATTAGTTTTCTACATACTTAAATGCATATTCTAATATATTTAGAAAAGTAATGTCTTTTGTATATTTACGGAACTTATGCATTTAATATATTTAGGATACTAATGCATTTTATATATTTGGGAAACTAATGCATTTAATATATTTAGGAAACTAATGCATTTTATACATTTGGGAAACTAAATCATTTAATGTATTTAGAAAACTAATGCGTTTAAAGTATTTAGGAAACTAATGAATTTTATATATAAAGGATACTGATGTATTTAATACATTTAAGAATCTAATGCATTTAATATATTTAGAAATGTGATGCATTTAATATATTTATGAAACTAATGCATTTAATATATTTAGGAAACTAACGTATAAAATTTGTTAGGAATCTAATGATTATATATATTTAGGAAACTAATGTTTTTAAAGTATTTAGGAAACTAAATAATTTAATATATTAAGGAAACTAATCCATTTAGGAAACTAATGCACTTAATATATTTAGGAACCTAATGTATTTAAAGTATTTAGGAAACTAATGCATTCAATATATTTAGAAAACTAATGCATGTAAAGTATTTAGGCATTAAAGTATTTAGTAAACTAAATCATTTAACGTATTTAGGAAACTAATGCATTTAAATTATTTAGGAAACTAATGCGTTTAAATTATTTAGGCAAGTAATGCATTTAAAGTATTTAGGAAACTAATGCATTTAATGGATTTAGGGAACTAATGCATGTAAAGTATGTGGGCATTAAAGTGTTTTAGAAACTAAATCAGTAAACGTATTTAGGAAACTAATGCATTTTAAGTATTTAGGAAACTAATGCATTTAAAGTATTTAGGGAACTAATGCATTTAATGGATTTAGCGAACTAATTTATTTAAGATTTTAAGGAAACTAAAGCATTTAATATAAATATTTAGGAAACTATTGCATTTAACGTATTTAGGAAACTAATGTTTTTAAAGTAGTTAGGAAACTAATGCATTTTATGTATTTAGGGAACTAATGCATTTAGTGTATTTAGAAAAGTAATGCATGTAAAGTATTTAGGAAACTAAATCATTTAACGTATTTAGGAAACTAATGCATTTAAAGTATTTAGGAAACTAATGCATTTTAAGTATTTAGGAAACTAATGCTTTTAAAATATTTAGGAAACTAATGCATTTAATGTATTTAGGGAACTAAATAATTTAAGATATTTAGGAATCTAATGCATTTAATATATTTAGGAAAGTTATGCATTATAAGTATTTAGGCATTAAATTATGTAGGAAACTAAATCATTTAACGTATTTAGGAAAATAATGCATTTAAATATTTAGGAAACTAATGCATTTAAAGTATTTATGAAACTAATGCATATTAAATATGTTAAATGCATTAGTTTCTTAAATATATTAAATTCATTTAAATATATTTAATGTATTTAGGAAAATAATCCATGTAAATTATTTAGGAAACCAATGTATTAAAATATTTAGGAAACTAAATCACTTAAATATAGAATAGAGTAAATGCATTAGTTTCCTTGATACTTTAAATGCATTAGTTTCCTACATACTGAAAATGCATTAGTTTCCTTAATACTTTAAATGCATTAGTTTCCTAAAGATATTAAATGAATTCTTTTCCTTACTAATTTAAATTCATTAGTTTTCTAAATATATTAAATCCTCGTATCCCTTATGCTATTCAAAAAATGATGCTCCATTCATTCAAGATGAAAATCAAAAGCCGCCTGAAGCATTTCATACGTTTTTTCACTACAGAATTTTATTGCATATTTTTGTTCTAAATTGTCTCCACGTCCAGATTGCATTTTTGAAATTCACCAGCTGAGATAATCAAGCTTTAGTAGGGTGTATTCCAATTCCAGTTGTTGGTGTTCTTTTGAACCTGAAATCATAAAAATTTGTCAGTCATCTCATGAGATGTGGAGCAATAACCTACTGCATTTTCAAGAGTCTGCGATAATTTTAAATGCTGGTACAAGAAAAAGTCTGCAAACCTATTGAAAGCACCTTGTAAACGCGTAAACATTTATAGTTTGCTGATAGAATTGCAAACTATTTCCATCGACTAAAAAAAAACACACACATTCCTATAGCGAAGATTTTCGCGTGATATTCCTCATTGCAGTTGCAAATTTATTTTTTAAGTTTAATTTGATAAACATAATTCATGTCTCAAACTTTTATTTTTAAATAGACGAATATCGCAGGCACGAATTGGATCAAACACATTGAAGACATTTCCAACTCTGCTACACAGAAAGCAGGTTCCCTCTATCGTGCTAGAAAGAAAGCAGGTTCCCTCTATCGTGCTAGAGAATCACTCACACGCACTATACTCTGCATCCTTACTAAGCCACCATTCACTCATGCATGGATTATTGTTACTTCATCTGAGCTGGTCCATCAACCATTATTCTCTTTTCAGGGTCCAAAAATAGTCGCTAATCTCATAGGTCCCGCATTGTCAACCAAGATCCAACCCCTCCCCCTCACCGCAGTGTTTCATCTCTGCCTGTTTTACAAGTATTTTAATGCAATGTGTTTTGAAGAACTCGTAGAACATGCACACTTTTGACGTAAATACCCAGACTAATCTGATAAATAGCAAAATTGCACCCCTTCACTCTAGATGTCCCTTGATGCCGGAATGCTTTCTACTCTCATAGTTTCTACTCTTAAACCACTAGACTTTAGAATCCCCTCCCTATTTCCTGCTCCCCTGACTTTATTAACCTGCAGAAATTCAAATGTAATACGAAAAGCCATTTATCTGCCCAACTCCCTTCATAGTATCCTATCAGATATGATCACAAATAGGAGAACCTTGCGTCCATGTGGCAATGTGCCTTGTTTGGGTAAATAAGAATAAAAACAATATGTGAAACACAATTCGTGTTTGTCAAAAGAGCTGCACATGGTGAAATAATATTAGTATAAAGAGATTCTTTTTTTCGATTTCAACACAATTAGTGGACAAAATTTTTTCATGACATTTAACATTTTTGTGCGGGAGTACTTCTATAATTACGTTTAGCACTAAACTCTTAAAGGTTAATTTCGGTCACCTAAACCACGTGAAATGGGTTTCAGTTTAATTAAATAATGAACACTTTTTCTTTCGTTTATTTTGTGCGAGTTGCTATGTGTTTTGGCTTGATGCGGAAAAGCGTCGATCATCATCAATGATGTCTCATCCATTAATAAATTGCCATTTTATAAAATACATTTTGAAATTAAAGTTTACGAAATCTTTATTCATTATTTGATTAGATTTTTTAAATTGTATTTTTAGAGTTTCGTTTAAAATATTATTGCATCTTTCAGTTTGTAAATAAAAGTAACGCAAAAACAAAAGCAAAAAAAAAACATATTCCCGGGCAGCACCGGTATGGACAGCTAGTTTATTATATAATGGAAATTCACATTTTCTCTGTGTGAGTGTGTGTATGTATATTTGTCCGAGAAAAATTCCAAAATAACACAAGAAACTCTTACAATTCCCACATTATTGGATTCGATATGAACCCGACCTGCTTATGATATTAATTCCAGTGTTAGCAGTAACTAGTTTGGTTCATAGTACTCTCGAGAAAATCCTTGTTTTTCTTTGTAATTGTCTTAAAAATAACACTGAAATTATGTCAAACACATTGCCGACTTTCTTTTTTTTTCTTTTTTTTTGCATTGTTTTGTATTTTTCGTTCTATTATATTATTGAAAAAGACGTCAGGGAGAGTGAGAGTAAGAGTGAGAGAGAAAGAGAGATACCGAGATAGAGAGAGAGAGGAGAGAAAGAGAGGGTGAGAAAAGGGGGTTTAAACAATGTTATATGCATTTTTTTAGCATTTCTATTTTCATATTCGTGCCAGGGCAACGCAGTGTAGTCTTGCTTGTTGATTTATATAAGTGATCACCAATAAGGAATACTGAACAAATAATCATTTTTATTTGAAAAGATTCAAGTTTTAAAATTTCGATCATTGTGGCAATCTAGTGAATAAAATATGGTTGGGTTTTATACAAGGAAACCATCATCTCAGACATTTCCTTTTTCTTTTTCTTTTTTGTACTATATTTAAATCCAAATAAGGTCTATTGCCACCTCAGGGTAAGAAACTATTGTGTGTGGCCAGGTCTATAGGCGACTATGTGGGGAGTTGAGTAATGAGATGACTGTTCACAGTACATTTAATGTAGTACAGTCAAGGAAGCAAGAAACAAGGAGGGGGTATAAAGAATAGAATTTCAAGAGAAGAAACTATTAAACTAGAAGTCTTTCCGACATCTTAGGAACTCAACAGTGAAGGGGTGAGATTTTGCTGTTTGTCGAGTTAGGAATATTTACGATTAGGGACGCACCTGCTACGAGTTCACTAGAGAATATTCCATTACAGTGCTTGTAAAGCAGGCACAGTTCTCTTTCCGAAGTGACTTTACCGTGAAATAGTAACAGGTTCGTTAATGGACATTTAGTACCCCTTCACGGGCGCTAGTTCTATTCCTTCATTCCATATTACAAAGAAAACGGTACCATACTGCTTGCTTCCGTTGGGAGCACAGAAATAAGTTAATTAAATTAAATATTTCCTGTAGACATGTTTAAGTAATCCTGTATTTCTGTTCCCTGCAAGATGTGTTGACTTTCGTTTTTGGGTTGGTGAGGATTTTCGTTTCGAAAACCGGCAGCGTCCTGCAACAGAGTGCAACGCGTTGGCGATGTGCATTCGTCTCTCTCTCTTTCTTTCTCTCTCTCTCTCTCTCTCTCTCTTTCTCTCTAGCACCTTCTACAAGAGCTAGCATTGTCGTAGCAGTCTGTGCGCGCGTCTTTACTAGCACACACACACACACACACACACACGCATACGCACACATGCACGCACATGCACACATGCACGCACAGGTCTCTTGTTTCTCACAGGCGAATCATACTTCAACTTAACAGCAACAGTTTTCTTGAAAAACGAACGTATTAACCCGACTCAAAGCCAACAACTTTTTCAAAGTAAGCTGATTTTCAATATATTTTCCAATTCCGTACGAAGCTGGGTTTTTTTTTTTCATCATCAAAACAAACTCAAAAACGAACAAAAAAATACTAATAGAATATTTACAACCTGTTGATCCTTCTTGTGGTTGCAGTTTTTATTGTTGTTGTTTTTATTTTGTATCCGTTTGTTTTATTTTTGTTTATTATATTCTTAATGCAGGTAAAAATAACTTTTGTCTGCAAGGGAGATAACTAATACTATTTTCTGGTTTCAACTCAAGCATGGGAAGAAAATACAAAGCTTATTGTCTGTTTTAGTTTCCACACAAGTTTTGTTTTTAACTAAAACGAAAAAAATATACTGTGGACAAGAGAGGATTTATTGGTTATCTGATTCAACAATAATTGATGTCCTGATGTCCTCATATAGCGTATGATATATATATGTATATATAATATAACGTATGATATATATATATATATATATATATATATATATATATATATATATATATATATATATATATATACTAGCATTTCATCCCGGCGTTGCCTGGGTGTTTTGATGTACATGTTGAGCAAAAAAAAAAAAGTGGTAGTAGGAAGGCAGGCTCGAACCCTTACTGCAAAGGAAGAAAAGAACGGGGTAAAAACTTACGTTTATGCTGTCACGACCACCGCCAAACTTGAAGCGACATTTTTTTAATTAAGGCTAGACAATCTAAAGGAGAGGATAACTTTTAAAAATATCGGCGAAAAAAGTGACCCCCCCCCCTATAGAAAAGTGCCTAGTTGAAGGGGAAGATATTAATGTTTTTAGCCAATTTTTCGATATTTGTCGTATGAAAGGTCGAACTTTAAACGATACTGTCGCCTCTATTGAAAGTTTAAGGCCGACATGCAAACAGACATACATACATACATACATACATTTATATATTGGTAACTAAAAATTTTCGATCCAAACTGATGAAAAAACTTGCCCTATCTCTGAATACACTTTATGTAAAATTTCAAATATTTAGACCAGAAATTGTCTGAGTAATTTGGAAGAGACCGCAGAGGTCAATTTTTTTTAAAACTTTAACCCCTATTATGACCCCTTAAAATTTATTGTTTTGGGCTCAAATAAAGTTATTAAGTTAGATCCATGTCAAAGGAACCTATATCTAAAATGTCAAGTGAGTAGACCCAAAATTGTCGGAGGAGTTTGGTAGAGTTCTCAAAGGTCAAACCGTTGAACTTTGACCCCTTAATTGCCAAATGTCTTGCCAAAAACGGATCACATCGATTTTCCCAAATCTCAGTACCCTGTATATCAAATTTCGAGTCTGTAGACTAAAAATTGACAGAGTTATTGCGTAGGGAAATGTACACAGACACACGAATACAGACACACACACAGACACACACACAGACACGTTCACTTTTATATATATATTTATATATATATATATGTACGTATTATACATATATATATATATACATATATATATATATATACACATGTATTATATATACATATATTATATATATGCATGTATTAGATATACATATATACATGTATTAGATTTATGTATGTATGTATGTATAACAATTACTCTGCACATAGGCTTCTGCGTTTCATTCTCGTAGGGAATCATCAGGTTATTTGAGTAGTCCGACTCACGTATTGAACACTGTTGAAGTAAATATTGAAAAATTGAACATAAAATATTATATCTCTTTATAAAATTTAAGAAGTCTACACATCTATAAAAGTTAGAATTTGTGTGTGAGGACATTTCTACCCTTATATGCTCAACACGTTTTTGATCGACAGACATGATATTTCATATATAGAAGGTAATTTTTCGTCGGTTTAAATCCGGAGAATGGGTTGCTAAGAGGAAACAATATAAAAATTGGTATTCGGGAGTCATTGTATTTTATCTGTTTGTCAAATACTTGACAAGGTTTGAAAACATTTTTTAAAGAACGTGTCAAGCTAGTCTAATTGTTATAGTACTTGAAGCGCTGTCTTAAGGTTTTAGTTTCGATCTCAGTCCGAGTATTTTTTTTTTTTACCTGTAAGAAATGGAAGTGAACTGTTTAGAAAAAGTGCATAATACTCGCCTACACATGTCTCAGTTTCTTTCCGTTTTTTTTTTTTTTTTTTGTTTTTGTTTTTTTACTTAATTCTTTTAAAAGAATTTAACATTACCTTTAAGACAGGGAAACTCCGGGTACATTTTCTAATAATTATATCAATAACACACACACACACACACACACACATATAGCTATACTGATTTCCTTGATAAGAATTGCATTAGAAACATGTATGCACGTATGTAGCCAATAATATTTTTATAAATAAGCATACTGTATTTATTTATTCATACTTTATATATTATTGGTTATATATTTCCAGCTAAGTTCAAGTTCATGTTGTTATTGTTGTTTTGTGTGCGTGCGTGTGTGGGGGGGTGACGATGGTTAAGTGATTAACAACACGGACTGAAATTCTGGGTGACCCAAGTTCGAATTCTGTTCGTTCCACAAAAATCAGTTTCAGTTAGGATTTTGGCAATATTCACGTGATCCCAGCGTAAGTAACTGATGTATTTCTAGAAATAATTCTGATTAGAAAAATATCGGGGAAACCAATGCCAACAATAGAATCTTCTGATTCATGCGATATGATGATGTGATGATGCTGATGATGCTGATGGTTTAAACGATCGATTTTCATGTTAATATCATTATATGTATCATACATAATCAGTTTGTAGATAAAAATTCTGACAACATAAAAAAGCAAATTAATATTTATATTGAAATTAGTTGCATGTTTACTTGATGATTAGAAACCGAATGATTAAAAAATTGATTGCAAAAATGAATGGGATTTTCAAACTTCTTTCGACATATAAATGATGATGATGCTGCTGCTGCTGATGATGATGATGATGATGATGATGATGATGATGATGCTGATGATGATGATGATGATGATGATGATGATGATGATGATGATGATGCTGATGATGATGATGATGATGATGATGATGATGATGATGATGATGATGATGATGATGATGATGATGATGATGGAGTTTTTTTTTACATTTTGTTTTGTATGTCTGCATGTATGTATGTGTGTACATGTGTATGTTCGCATGTATGTATGAGTGGATCGATGTGTAATGATTTTCATACTCAAATTGGTAAAACCACCGAAAGGAATACACCTTTTTTAGCCTACGTTTTAGGCAGACATTTTTAGGAGATGGAAATTTTGATAGAACATTCGTGGTGTCTGTTGTTTCCAAGGATGTAGACTTGCTATTTCTTTCAGCAGGATGTGGCAGTTGCTTAGACAGTGGGACTAGTACTATGCAAAGATTTTCCTCGCTTAAAGATAAATTTCGAACGTAAAGTTCGAAAACTTTGATTTGGCAAGCTATAGAATATGCTATTACCCTTCATGTGTGCATGTATGTATAATATCCAACAAAAAACTTTTCGTATATATTATTATTATTATCATTATTATTATTATTTGGACAAATATATATATATATATATATATATATATATACACTAGCAAAATACTCGTCGTTGACTGGGTTCAAAAACAGCCTACAGAAAATGGACTCTGATTTATGAAAGTATGATAGGTTATGAAAAGGAAGGGTTGTAAAGAGAAAGCTTCGAATTTGGGGATATCAAAACCAAAGCAAAATATGATGAACGTAAAAATAAAATAGATAAACCCCATAATTTATTATACCATACCTTTTCACACTGAAACACTTATCACAATATTCTGTGGATCTATATAAAAAAACCTTGTTAAACTTTGTGACATGTTTCCATTCTATGGATATCAGGCTCGAACGAACACCCCATAATTTTATTATACCATATTTCTTCAAACTGAAACATAATTATCAAAGTATGCTTACGCAAATAGTTATGAAAAGTCTTTATTAAAGTTTGTGTCTATTTCCATTATATGGAAGCCAGGCGCGAACGCAGACCCCACAATTTTATTATACCATTCATATTAAAGTTAACACATACTTATCAAAGCATTATTGTAAACGTTTTTCTTTTATTTTTCATTTTTTTATTTCCATACTTTGTGGACCAGACGCGTATGCAGACCCCACAATTTTAATGAACCACCGTTCTGCCAGATCAAACATACCTATTCCTGTGTCTTGATACATCTTCTATCATTATATGTAATCAGTTTTTTTAAATAGTCAACCATATAGGAGCCTATTCGTGACCAGACACACACACACACACACACACACACACACACAGACATTCAGCTTTATATATATATATATATATATATATATATATATATATATATATATATATATACAGAGAGAGAGAGAGAGAGAGAGAGGGAGAGCAGACTCATAAAAAAGTTGTTTATTAATATGTGGAAAATCCAGCTACTCGAAAAAAGGATATACAGTTAAGACAAAATTTAAATTACCTCAGTTTAGAAAGATTTCTTGGCTGAATGCTCATTGGTTTTGTTTTTCTATTTTTAGAAATATTATTTGTTGTCAGTTTGTGGGTCTTTTGTTTTTCATTTCCTGAAAAGTTGATTGAATTTGTATTTTCTTGCTTCGTTGAATAAAATATTTCCTATTTTAAAAACTCAGTCAACCTCTGCATGCCAATTTCATATTCACAAAACTTTAGATATGCTTTCGTTCTTTTTACTTTAAAATCAATTTCAATTAATCCTGTTGATTTATTAATTAACACCAAAAACAAAATGTTACAAAATTGTAAAATAATAACTCAATATATTGATTTTTAAAGCTTATATAAATTATTTGCTTAATAATTTTCTTACTAATGAGTCACCATTTGTCATAAACCACTCGAGAATAAGGATAAATGAGATTGTACGATTGTCAGTTGATGAAATATATTTATTTAATGGCAACATGATTGGGACAAATAGATTAGAGATAATATAAATCTGCTGCAAAAAAGGTGGTGTCCATCTACCGTGCTAGAAGAATACTCACACCTGAGAGGTCATATATCTTTACAAAGCCACAGTTCGCTCATACATGGGGTATTGTTGCCACATCTGGGCTGATGTATCTACCACTAGATCATAAGACAGGGTCCCAACAAAAGAATCCCTAGATAGCAGGAAGCATTCTACTCTGCTATTCTCTGCTTTCCTGGCCGTACAAACATGCAGAAATTAAAATTTAATGTGAACAGACATCTCGCTGCTCAACTCCCTACAGTCGCCTGTTAGAAACGATTCCAAATAATAGACACTTACATTTCCAGTGGCAACACACTTTGTTTGGAATGAAAAAGAGTAAAATAAAAACTAAGTTTGATTACTTATGATTACTGTTGCGAACAAGAATTTGTTGACATTAGAGCTGAAGACAACCATGTTGTTGTCTTCAGCGAAGCAATTCCGTGTTAACATGTTAGAGCGCAAGTTTTGTGGTTTGTATCGATAAAGAAAAACGTAACATTCAATATTAACTGTTCTTATTTTATCATAATGCATTTTATGTAAGTTGGATACTCTTTTGATCAGACCCCGCGCGTAAGGATAAATGATAAAATGACGACCAACTTATAAATTTATTATGAGTGAATCGTGCTTGGTGGAGAATACGGTCCGCTCTTTCCACCTAGTAGGGGATGATTGTTCAGATGAAAATTGTATGGCATGTGACAGGAAGCTAACTGCTATCATCCGATATTTCGAAATCTGCTTTTTTATAGACAAGCTTTTAAAATTGATTTTTAAAAATATGTAAAAAATTAATACAATTACAAGACAACTTTCTCGCGCGTGAACCTTTGTGTGTGTAAAGTCATTTTTTATTCCTGTTTGTGTCATCATCATCGGCGGTCACTCGTATCCGAGTAAGACTGTCCTCCGTTGTGGCTTCTGTGGGTCCTCAGGTGAGCATAGAGCCCAATCCTAGACCCAATTTTTCTTGTGCAATTTGGACAGATAAAGGTAGTGGTGGTGGAGTGGGGTGGGGTTGGGTGTGTCTGGTTGATAATCTGTCAATGACTTCTTTTATGGTTATATTTTCTTTGTTACAAAATTGGACTCTATTACGAAAATTTAAATTTTGTAACAAAAAATATTTTCTCAAAGCAAAAGAAAAGTCACATGCATTCCAATAATAATTGCTCAAAACTAATTATAAATGTTAAAAGTCATACATTTTTATTACTTATTTTTTTTTTAAATTAAAAATTTTGTGTAAAAACATTCCAAATAATTTCTATATTGTGCTATTAGAATTTTCATACATTTATTTTAATTCAATAAATGTTCGGTAAATAAATGTTGTATTTTATATTGTTGTTGGCATTTTCGGATCCGGTATAATTGAATTGTTTCTCTAAATTCTGAAAATTAATTGTCTTCCCTTGTTGTTCAATCTTTAAAATGAAAACAAAAATGGTGTTCCGTGACAGTAATGCATATGTGCTTATTTTTCTTTACTAAATATTTATTGAAAACTTTTTTTAATCCTATGTAACAAATAATTTAATTATGGAAAAAAATTCCACTATAATGCATTTAATTTTTTCCTCAAACATTAGCCATTTTAATTGTTTTGGTTTGGTTTGATTTGGTGTTTTTACGGCAAATACACCCTTTCCGATTATTTAATGTCGAATCCAGTTATTTTGAAAACAGTTCTTATGCTGCAAGTTCTTTATATCTTCAAATATCTGTTTGTAGAGTTTGGTTCAGTTGTTTTGTTTTATGGCAAATCAACCCTTTTCAGATTATTTAGCGCCGAATCGAGTTATTTTGGAAACAGGTTTTATGCTTCAAATTTTATATATTTTCAAATATTTATTTGTAGAGTTTGGTTTGGTTGCTTTACAGCATATCAACCCTTTTCGAGTTATTTAATGCCGAATCATTATTTTGGGAAAAGTATTCCTGTTGCATGCAATTATTTTGTAGAAGTTTTTTTTATTCTTCACGTTCTTTCTATCTTCAATCGCTAGTTTGTAGTGTTTGGTTTGGTTGTTTTATAGTGGACTTTATCATTTTTCCCTGCCTTGAATAATATGAATGGGTTTTGCAATGGGAGTGGAAAAAGGGTTACAGTATTAATGTTTGGTACACTTTACCTTAGGAAACCAGTCAGGCAGTGGGGGAAATAAAAAAAAAGAAAGGGGAAATGAGAATCTGTTAGTACCAGTAATTGTTTTGAAATAGTTGAAAAAGTAATTATTTTTTCTTCGTGACTCCTAAATGTTAAAGGGATTTAAATGCGTTGAAAAATGTCCAAACATAAAGTCATTTTTTACTGTAAATTTCGAAGTAAATCATTCTATATTAAAAGATTGAATAATTTAGAAGCCATTTACAACTATTCGCTTTGTTTTTCATAAAGGTAAAAACAGCATTACCTTAACAAAATAATTTATAATCGTATGCAAATTCATATTTCGTCCATGTTTTAAGTAATTTTTTGTTTTACTTTTTATAGAAAATATTTTTAAAATACATAAAAAATTATGTACAATATATATATATATATATATATAACTACTTAATTCAGTCACATAAATTAATATACGAAAGTATAAATTTATGAGTAAACTTTAAGTATTTACTTCAACAATGCTCAATACGTATGTAGAGCTAGTTAGTAAGTTATAAAATATATGTGGTAATTAATCTACACTAAATATTCAGCGTTTCATCCACGTTAGGATTCCTCAGATAAGCCTAAGGAATCCTAGCGTGGATGAAACGCGGAATATTCTGTGTAGCTTAATCGCCATATATATATATATATATATATGTATAAGGAATGAAAAAATATAACCAGCGGTGGTTGACGTTATGTTTAAAGAAAAAATAGAAAAAACCGAATGAAATTATTAAAAAATCAACGTTTCGTCCTTGTTTCAGAGGACATCTTCAGGATAATTTAAATAAAAATGTGAAAAAAGAAAAAGTCATAGATCGTGCGAAAAAAGACAGTTTTTTAAAATCCAACCCATGTCGGGAAAGGACGAATATGTGTGCGTATGGGAAGGTTGTTTGATGTCTATATATACACTTTTAAAAATGCATGAAAATAAATATGTACATTTTTTTTTCTTCTGCGAAACTACTCATTTTCCTGAAACATTCAAGGAAACGGCTAGCCAGGATCCACCCTGATACCTTGCTCTTTGATTATTATTTTCCCTATGCTAGGGGTTAAATGGTAGAAGCCTTTTCTTTGCGTAATAGTATTAGTATTTAATATTAGTGCTGATTCTAAAAGTCTTCTTTTAGCTCTATCTATCACATATTTAATAATTTTCGCTTGATCTAAATTAAATGAGTGATCGTGTTCTGCACAATGGCAAAAGAGTGCATTTAGGGCGTTACCATTCCTTATATCTCTTCTGTGCTCGTTAAGTCTTAATTTCAATTTTCGTTGTGTTTCACCTATGTACGCTTGTTGACAGTTGTTACATGGGATGAAATATATAGCAGTTGATTCTACGGAAGCCCAAAAATGTCAGAAAGTAAAAAG
The DNA here is from genome assembly GCF_053919585.1 of Euprymna scolopes. Lineage (NCBI taxonomy): Eukaryota > Metazoa > Mollusca > Cephalopoda > Sepiida > Sepiolidae > Euprymna > Euprymna scolopes. The sequence continues at coordinate 6,019,432 of NC_136488.1, forward strand.
GTTGTCTGAAAATTATGTCAAATAGTTGGAGCGAGGTGGGGATTGCTGATCTTCCTTTTCTCCCAGCTGTGCATCCGTACATTTCTATCGTGAACGTTTGTATAACGTTTACCATTTTTAAATTTAATCATTTTTCTGTATTCATGCTATTATATTAAAAAAAATGTTTAACTTTTCAAGATTATATGAAAATTATGTTACGTCGAAAGTTAGACGTTCATTTAAGCAAGGAAAATATTAGAATCTTACATATAAAAATTACGCGAAACATGTAATCTAAAAATATTTTTTTAAATTGTTGCTATTATAATTTTTTATGTAAAAATATTAAATAAACAATGTTTAATTCAATGATAATATCGGTAGTTTGAGAAAATAATTTTTCTTTGAGTTATTTCGAATTCATTAATGCGAATTTTTTCGTAACCTTCCTGAAAAAATTAATTCTTCCTTTTCTATTGTTACAATTTACGATGCTTTATTTTTATAAAAACAAACAAAAATAAATTAATTCATTTTTTACTACTGAAAACTATAACTTTAGTACAGTTTTTTTTTTAAATTTAAACAAAATAAAACATTTCCATTAAGATTCGAATGAAAATAATGGATGTATTATATTTCGTGATTATTATTTGAAAAATACTGACAATTTCATGAAAATTTGTTAATTTTCTGATTTTTTTGTGAATTTTTAAGCAAAGGGAGAAGTCAAAATATTTATAAATTTTGAGCATTGGCCACTTATTTTGCACGCACATACAGTATATCTGCAATATGAATATTTCGAAAGGAAAAAATCTGAAAAAAAAGCAGGTAAAATATTTCAATTCTTCTTGAATAGTCAATGAACCAGATATCCCGTTTGATATAAGATTTTAAAGTTTTACAAAATTACCAGCAAACACGCGTCCTGAAAAAAATGTGCTAGGAGCGTACGAAACAATTCGCACGATTTGACTACGAAACTAGTGGTAAAAAAAATGTCGACTCTTTGATAGTTAATATTATTATGTCTGATTTTGTTTGTTTTTTGTTTTTTACAAATGGCCTAACAAACCTTTAATTTTGTAAAGATCATTTTCTCCATTTATGGATTTTGTTGGTATTGCTGGATCTTTTTTTTTTTTTTTTGTTATTTTTTTTCGTTTATTCTCTGTCCACTGTTGTTCAAATCTACCATGATTCGCGCCCTCTAAATGAAAACGAGGTCGAAAAGCGTTTACTTTCTCAATGGGATAAAGTTTTTTTTTCTTTTAGTTTTATTTTTTTTTTTTACTTTTAAATGAAGAAAGATAATGTTTACCCTTTATTACACAAAAATGTGCTGCAGGTTATTCCCATCAAAACAAATAATTAAAAGTTTTTTATTTGATTATAATTTTTTGTTTTGTTCGATACAATGCAAGCGTGTTGGATTCTATTTCTACTAATACAAAATTTTTTTGTTCATTTGTTGTGTTTTTGTCTTTCTTTTTTTCTAACTAGAAATTCTTTTTTTTTTCTTAATTTTGTTTAAATTATTGTTTTTTATTCTTCGGCATGAAATGAGTTGGTTAGTTCTTTTGTAGATCAGAAACTCCCAGCGAAATACTATTTTTATTTGCTTAACAAGAACAAATAAACTCAACTTTGGCCTGTAAATTCTAACGATCGACGAAGTATAAACAAGGCCTGGCCATTGGAAAATGACGTCACACACGTGGTACAAGTAGGCAAGATCTGTTGAACAATCGAATTGTCGAGAATGAATAAAAGCTTTTTTAAAAAGGCATTAGAAAACTTTTTACAGTGGCTTAAAATGAATAAAGAAACACGATTTATAATTAAACTGAACTTTATTCAATATTAATTGAAAGAACACAATACGATAAATAATTCATAAAGAAAAAGTAGTCTCGTTTCTGCGTAAAAGCAAATTAACATCGCGTTGTTTGAGAAATTTTAAAGGTTAAACTTCCTCTATTATTATGATTAGTTTTCATTGTATGATTTATTTGAATAATCATTCAAAGTCAAGTAATGCCCTTCTTTTCTGTTTACAAGGACAGAACATTATCATCAAAATTGGAAGCTGCCAAGATAATCAAAAGCTCAATATGTTAAATACAGCCATTTAAGAAATAGAAAAAATAGATGAAATAAATTACAAAATCTATTGGTTGTTATTTGTTTGAATTTGATAGATCAATAAATATTGTAAATTCATTATTTTTATTTATGTGTGTGTGTGTGTTTGCTATACAAACTTAGTTGTTGTGTCGAACATGTGCTTGCATATGTGTACGTGTGCGTAAATTCATTGCAACAAAAACGTTTAGGAAACCATTTTAAAGAATTTACCTCTCATTGCTTTTCGGTTTGTTTAAGACCGGAAACAAGCAGGTCAATTTCTACGCAAAATTGAAATTATGTAACAAAATCAAAAGTACGGATTGAGTTTGAGAATGCACTTTTATCCTAACTTTTATCCTAACTTTTATTCTAACTTTTATCCTAACTTTTATTCTAACTTTTATCCTAACTTTTATCCTAACTTTTATTCTAACTTTTATCCTAACTTTTATCCTAACTTTTATCCTAACTTTTATCCTAACTTTTATTCTAACTTTTATCCTAACTTTTATTCTAACTTTTATCCTAACTTTTATCCTAACTTTTATCCTAACTTTTATTCTAACTTTTATCCTAACTATTATTCTAACTTTTATTCTAACTTTTATCCTAACTGTTATCCTAACTTTTATCCTAACTTTTATCCTAACATTTATCCTAACTTTTATTCTAACTTTTATCCTAACTTTTATCCTAACTTTTATCCTAACTTTTATTCTAACTTTTATCCTAACTTTTATTCTAACTTTTATCCTAACTTTTATCCTAACTTTTATTCTAACTTTTATCCTAACTTTTATCCTAACTTTTATCCTAACTTTTATTCTAACTTTTATCCTAACTTTTATTCTAACTTTTATTCTAACTTTTATCCTAACTTTTATCCTAACTTTTATTCTAACTTTTATCCTAACTTTTATCCTAACTTTTATCCTAACTTTTATTCTAACTTTTATCATAACTTTTATTCTAACTTTTATCCTAACTTTTATTCTAACTTTTATCCTAACTTTTATTCTAACTTTTATCCTAACTTTTATTCTAACTTTTATCCTAACTTTTATCCTAACTTTTATCCTAACTTTTATCCTAACTTTTATTCTAACTTTTATCCTAACTTTTATTCTAACTTTTATCCTAACTTTTATCCTAACTTTTATTCTAACTTTTATCCTAACTTTTATCCTAACTTTTATTCTAACTTTTATCCTAACTTTTATTCTAACTTTTATCCTAACTTTTATCCTAACTTTTATTCTAACTTTTATCCTAACTTTTATCCTAACTTTTATTCTAACTTTTATCCTAACTTTTATTCTAACTGTTATCCTAACTTTTATCCTAACTTTTATCCTAACTTTTATTCTAACTTTTATCCTAACTTTTATTCTAACTTTTATCCTAACTTTTATTCTAACTTTTATCCTAACTTTTATTCTAACTTTTATCCTAACTTTTATCCTAACTTTTATTCTTACTTTTATTCTAACTTTTATCCTAACTTTTATCCTAACTTTTATCCTAACTTTTATTCTAACTTTTATCCTAACTTTTATTCTAACTTTTATCCTAACTTTTATCCTAACTTTTATTCTAACTTTTATCCTAACTTTTATCCTAACTTTTATCCTAACTTTTATCCTAACTTTTATCCTAACTTTTATTCTAACTTTTATCCTAACTTTTATTCTAACTTTTATCCTAACTTTTATTCTAACTTTTATCCTAACTTTTATCCTAACTTTTATTCTAACTTTTATCCTAACTTTTATCCTAACTTTTATCCTAACTTTTATCCTAACTTTATTCTAACTTTTATCCTAACTTTTATTCTAACTTTTATCCTAACTTTTATTCTAACTTTTATCCTAACTTTTATCCTAACTTTTATCCTAACTTTTATTCTAACTTTTATCCTAACTTTTATTCTAACTTTTATCCTAACTTTTATCCTAACTTTTATCCTAACTTTTATCCTAACTTTTATTCTAACTTTTATCCTAACTTTTATTCTAACTTTTATTCTAACTTTTATCCTAACTTTTATTCTAACTTTTATCCTAACTTTTATCCTAACTTTTATCCTAACTTTTATCCTAACTTTTATTCTAACTTTTATCCTAACTTTTATTCTAACTTTTATTCTAACTTTTATCCTAACTTTTATCCTAACTTTTATCCTAACTTTTATCCTAACTTTTATCCTAACTTTTATTCTAACTTTTATCCTAACTTTTATTCTAACTTTTATCCTAACTTTTATCCTAACTTTTATCCTAACTTTTATTCTAACTTTTATCCTAACTTTTATCCTAACTTTTATCCTAACTTTTATCCTAACTTTTATTCTAACTTTTATCCTAACTTTTATTCTAACTTTTATTCTAACTTTTATCCTAACTTTTCTCCTAACTTTTATCCTAACTTTTATCCTAACTTTTATTCTAACTTTTATCCTAACTTTTATCCTAACTTTTATTCTAACTTTTATCCTAACTTTTATCCTAACTTTTATCCTAACTTTTATTCTAACTTTTATCCAAGCCATGAAACTACATGTATTTCGTATTCTAGTCAATGGAACAAAAACATGAGGCGGAAATAAACAAACATGCAACAATTAACTGATTCCCAAATGTAAGTTAAGTTACTCTTCTACCTACTTGAATAGGTTTTGTGTATTTTTAACTATTTTGAAGCGTGTTTTGTTCAAAAGAAACCGCGTATTCCTTCCGTTCTGATGGAACGAAAAAACATGGCTGGCAATAAGTCATGCACGAGCATTATTGATAATCGCCCAAAAATAAATAAAAAATTAAACAAAAAACTGGCAACAACACATCTAATAAATGTCACAAATCTTGTGAAAATATTAAATTAAATTACAATATTTATTAATTGTTCTTTGTATAAATTTGGTGGATCAATAATTGTAATTTATTCAATTATATCTATTTTATTTTGGAATCTGACTCCCAAGATAACCATGGGCATGGAATATGTGCCTACATTAAGGATGGCTATCCTTGTGGTAGGGACATCTCCAGAGAAGACCCTAGATTGTCCTATCTGTGCTTCCAAGTTGCACTTGCTCAGACCACTGCATTTATATTTGCCTTCCATCACTTCCACATCGGCGGAGTTATCATATTTAGAGCATATCTGAGAAAATCGACCACATCACGTCTGCTTATTCTTCAGCTAAGATTCACGTCTATGGAGACTTCAATGCCAACAATGTGGAATGGCTAGCCCACTCAAATAAAACAGATGATGAGAGGAGGTTCTGTCACGGATTCTCCATTGTTTATGGCCCAACTCAGATTGTTCACAAACCGACCTGTGTGTCCGATGCTGACGGACAGTATGCATGTCGCCAAGACTTTTTTTTCTCACAACTTGCTCTGAGCTATGTTCATCCTCCGTTCTGTTTCCATTGGGATCTTCCGACCACAAGGTTCTCTCAGTTAAAATAAAAACAAAATGGAAGAAATTCTCAGACGTATATCTTCATCGTACAATATATTGATACTCTATGGCTGATTGGGATAGCTTCCGTACAATTATATCAGATCTACCTATGCGCTCCTTATTTAAAAAGAACGTGTCCTCTTTATTAACAGACCTGACGGAATGGTTAATTGTAGGCAAAGACCGCTTCGTAACCTTCACACAATTCCAGCCGTGGTTGTCTCGAGAGAGTATACTGAGATTTACTGAGCCTGAAGCCGCCTTCAGGATTGTAAAAGGGCAATAAATGACATGAGAGAGTTATATACTCAGCCCGTCAAGTTCAAAGTAGCAGAATAGTGGATTGCTTCCCATCAGTTTTAGCAAATAACATGGTCCTGAACAGAAGCGTGTGCTCTATCCCAATCATCATCAATGAGCCTGAGATAATTTCGTCAGCATGGTACAAACCCAAACTCTTTGCCAAGAACTTTGCAACTTGCTCTATTCTATGCGATCAGGACCGTCAACCCTTCTTATTTCTACTGTGTCTGAAAACACCCTATGCAACATACAAATATCTATGAGTGATGTTGTCAAGCTAATCAAAAACCTTGATTCCAGTGAAGCAACTGGCCCTGACGATATTCCAAATTATAATGCTGGAAAAGCTGTAACCAGAATTTGTCCCAGACTTACAAAGCTGTTAAAGTGTTGTCTTAAGGAGAATTGCTTCTCAAACACTCATCAGTATGCCCCGTATTTAAGAATTCAGGTAATCAGTACAGACCAATTAATCTCCTGTAAGTTGCTAGGATCTGTAAATCTAGAATTAAAAAGTAGTCAGCCACTTCAGTAAGAATAACCTCTTCAATGACATGCAATATGGTTTCCGTTCTGCTAGGCCTACAACAGATGTACTAACAGTTACATCGCTAATTTCTCGCAGATGCTTCCTTTCTATGGCAATTGCTCTTGACATATCAAAGGTCTTTGATAGGGTATGGCAGAAAGGTCGACTCCACAAGATATCCAGCTACAGGATACTTGGAAATGTTTTCTAAATTATTAAATAATTTCTCTCTGATAGGTTCATAAGAGTAGTGGTTGATGGACAGAAATCAGAAGCTCACAGTATTAATGCTGGAGTCCCTCAGGGGTCCATCCTGGGTCTAACTCTCTTGTCTCTTATCTACATCAATGATCTCCAAAGTCACATCCTACGATAATTCGTAGACATTTATGCTGACGACACAACCATCTGTGGCAACACTTCAAAGGCCGTAAATGACCAAGTTCTCCTTCCTTATCTTTCCTCGGATCTTGCGCACGTGGGGCAATGGGGAAGGGTGTCTTGTTGATTGTAAAGCACCTAAAGCCAAGCTTCTATTTTGTACATCATTAATACTCTGATCTCCGGCCTGGAATCAATTGAAATTAATGGCTCTCGTCTTGGGAAGGCTCGATAGTTTGACAACATTCTGTGTCTGACCTTTACTCCTAATCTGAAATGGAACACGTTCATCAAATCCGTTGCCAAGTTCACTGGATAAATTGTGGGATCATTCTACCGCTCCAGTAGATATCTCACTGTTGATGCAATTCTCTACCTGTATAAGAGGCAATTCTCTACCTGTATAAGAGGCAAGTCAGTCCAAGGATAGAGTGCTATTGCTATATATGGGCAGGGGCTGCTAAAAGCACTTATCCTGTCTTCACAGAGTTAAAAATAGACTTCGTAGACTAGAAGGGGATGCCCTTTTCTCTTCCCTACAACATCTTTCCCAAATGAGAGACGTCGTGAGCTTGCCTCTGTTTTACCGTTATTTTCATAGCAAGTGCTCGTCTGAACTCCAATCTATGGCCTCTTCTTGCCACGAAAAACAATCGTCTTGCTTAAAACACTATCAATAATTTCCTCACTCTTTATCTTTATCTTTTATCTTTATGTTTCTAAACGTAGATCCTATGAACGAAGCTCCTTTCTTAGAAATGCATGCTTGTGAGCTCTCTTTCGTTTTCCTGCTTTCCAGCTACTGCAATATGCTTGTCTTCAAGTCCAATGTAAACAAGTTCTTGATTAGGCCTTCCTTTGGGAACTCCAATTTACCAAATTGCCACTACTAACAGTTATTACGACGATATTTTCGCATTGACTACCCTACACTCATTAACCCTTATGACCGATAATCATTTGATAAGTGGAGACTCTTTTGTAAAAAATTGTAGTTTAGTCCTTTTGTTTTTTTTATTTAGCTATTACAAAGAGCCTTCGTGCATTTGTTAATACCAGCCAATGTTTTTTTCTTCTTCTTCTTCTTCTTCTTCTTCTTCTTCTTCAAAAACACGCTTTAAAAACCAAATAAACTTATGAACGTAGGGAGAAGCGTAACGTGTCTTGCCTTTACTAACATTTATTTCTTGCGTATTTTTGTTTATTTTTACCGTTTTTGTTCTGTTAGCTACATTAATAAATACTCGAAACAGCAATGATGGATTTTACGAACAAACAATAAATAAACAAATAAAAACAAACAATAAATAATCAAACAAAAATGTTTAGATAATGAATTAAGTGCGAAAATACAAAAAATATTTCACATTTCAGAGAAAATGAACTATTCATTTTTTTATATAGATTTACCTATGAATATAAATGTTTCAGTCACCTTTTAGTTTTTTGTATAACTTTCCAAATCAACATTAGACTTTCAGCATGAAAACAATATGAACAAAACCATGAGTAACCTTTTTAAATATCAAACAATTATTAGATCAAAGATGAAATATGTTCAGACAGAAATAGCTACAGTCATATGTCTACGTGTAATTCCCTGGCCTTTGGGCCGAGATCACAGTCTAGTATCTGTTCTTCAGATGCTGCACTCCAATTTCTTGTTCTCTGTCAGTGGAGGAGAAGTCATTCACGACTGAGACAATTTTTAATTTTTGTTCCTTTTCTCCACGTTAAGAAACGGTCCTGGTGTCTTACTCTGTCCAGTGGAGAGGTATTTTAAATAGGAATATGTAATAATCGTTCCCTTCGAATTATCTTGTTTATCTGCTTAAAACTAAACATTCTGACATCAGCAAATATGTGCGACCTATGACTAGACCTTTTTTTATGAAGCTTTATTTTAGGAACGATTCTACTTATTGTACTATATACATTTCTTTTTTACTTGAGAGTCACCGGTTATCAAGGCCCGAAGGCTACTCAAGGATAAGGGTTAATTAATGTAAGTTGAAAGTGAAGTACTCGTTAACGGTGCAATTTGGGTGAAATGTTATTATTTTTGAGGACGGCTTAACAGAAACTTGCTTATATCAGATTTGAAGGTCACCATGTTGTATTTAGCCGGGAAGCATGCCAGCGGAATAGTGGTCCAAAGGCGGGCAGTTCTGAGAAAGAAGCTTTGTTTGTGGAATCTGCGTTTACACTGAGGCACATAGAGTGGGTAAAATCATACATAGTAGTTGTAGCTAGTCAAGAGTATTTTGTGAAAGTTTGGCAAGCAAGGACCATAGATTAGAGTTCAGACAAGCACGAAATTTCTTAAACCATCATTGTGCTGTGGTTCAGTAGTGATTTTTGGCCAAACGCTTCGTTGATATTAAAAATTGTACTTTATTCTCAAATAAAACCGTCTATGCTTATAGGCAATTAAATTCCCATGGCATATTATATAAACCATAGTTCTTCACAATAGAGCGTAGGCAATCTAGCCATAGCAGCTTTTGGTCGCCCTATTCCTGTTCTCGGGTTGTGGAGTGTTTTACACTGATGCTAGGATGTTTCTGAAACGAAATGAGGGGAAATTCAGAAGCAGGTCCTGGCGAGAGATTCACTAATCCTATGTGATATTATAGTTAGCACATCAGCTGTGAATCTCGCACTACAATTATTTTAGACAAGTTATCATCGTCAGTCATATGAAGTAACACAAAAGAGTTTATATATAAATAAAAACAATCAAAAACAGAAATGTAATGATGGTACTCTTCAAAATGTGTATATATGAATTTAAAAAATGTGGATTATTTTCATTGGTTTATTTGTTATTTTTTTAAGTGTTATCTGAAAAACGCATTTATGGGTTAAAGGTCTGAGTTTAAGAAAGTCAAGTTTTGTGTTAACACGCATACACGCGCAGATTGATATATACTAGAATATTTTTATAAGTTAGATCCAGTATTCCCCGGTTGGTGCAATAAACTAATACCTTTTTCTTTAGATAGAATTAACCCTTGAAAGAATTGTTTCCTAAAACTATATCTTATTTCTACAAAGAAAGTGCGTGTAAGGCAGTTCATCGGTTGTCAGAATGTGCCAAAGATTATCCTGGACGGATATAAAAATAATCCGGATATAAAAATAATCTAAGGTGGTACTCCTTTTAAACTCTCGAAAAAAAACCGTTGCTACTTACTATTACGCCATTCTGTGACGTCACTAATCCATCACTATAGATAACTATCCTCGACTCTGTAACGCCTCCTTCGAGTAAGTGGTTAAGGACTCTTATTTCTCTGTATTCTCGGCACGTGTCGTCTAGACTCCTCTGAGGCTGTTACATGAAATCTGGTATGCTGAAAGCGTGTTACAGAATGGATTGAGAGAGAGAGAGAGAGAGAGAGAGAGGTGAGTAAACGTGGAGTGTAGACACGTTTACCAGAACCGAGGGTCAGCTGACCAGAGTGACGTGGTCAGATTGGCTAGATCTGGAGACTGGATTTGGGCTTTGAAGAAGACGGACGGCTTAATAGCTGTTTCCTCCCCTTCACTGGGGGTGGGGGACGCTGACGTGTTCAAAGCAAGCAAGATTCACTTCCATATTCTGTGTCGACATCTGGAAGGTAAATAAAAAACTATAAAACCAATTCATCGTCTTGGAGTGATAAATCTTCGTCTAACAGGTACCAGTCTCCCTCCCAGAGAAGATGAATTCCAGATGGATCAACATCGACGACACAGGAAGTAAGGTATGTCGAAGAAAATGCATGTAACACACACACACAAAAGCATATGAACAATTAGATATGAACACACACAACCGCATATGAAACCAGACGATCATACGCACACGGAATTCTTTTATGACACGCATAATCTCCTTTCATTCTAATAATAATGGTTTCCTACGTGATTCTTTAGTGACTTGCATCAATCTTGATAAAACAGTTTTCTTTCTCAGTATTGGATATTTAAATACATTTATTTGACATATTTGTAAATTCTAACATAAGTTTTATATTTTCTTTTGACTTCTGCCATCTTTAATACTTTGAAGAAATATTTATTTATTAAAGAGGCGAAGGCTAAATTATTTTCATATCAAAATTATTGAAACGCATCTTTTTACTTCATTTTACTTGCATTTTTAACAATATATTTACTGTGTCGACTTTAAATTTTCAAACGCTTTTATTTAAATATATTCTTACACAACAAATTTTTATTTCATTCAATTTTTTCATGTACGAGCATCAATATATTTAAAAGTTATATATTTATCAAATGAAACAGTAAATAAGTCAAATGTAATTTATGATATCAGTAAAAAATATAGGTTACATTTTTTTTTATTTTATCAGTTAAACATATTTTTATTTTTAAAAAATTTGAAAGAAAATAATTAATCATGTGAAGATTTTATTCACTTTAAATTTTGTATCTAGATTTATAGATAAATAAGTAAAGCTGCTTTATCGTTATTTTCATGGAAAGTGCTCGTCTGAGCTCCAATCTATGGTTCTCCCTCGCCAAACTTTCACGGGAAACACTCGTCTACCTGAAAACACTATCAATAATTTCCCCCACTCTTTATCTGTGCCTAAACCTAAACATAGATTCCATGAACAAAGTTTCTTTCTTAGAACTGCACACCTGCGTAACTCTCTTCCGTTTGCCTGCTTTTCAACTGACTACACCTTGGTTGTCTTCAAGTCTAAAGTAAACAAGTTCATGGTGAGCTTTCCGCTTAAGTTAACAAATTTACTGAATTTCCATTACTAACGATTACTATATTGTCAAATTGACTACTGTACACTCTTTAACCCTTATCCTCGAGTGGTCTCTGGACCTTGATAAATGGCGATGCTTATGTAAAAAAGTAGATTTTATGAATGCAATATGCTTATGTTAAACCATATGATCATTTTTAATGTATAAGATTTTTGTTAAGTTAAAATATACAAATATCGGAGGAAAAAGATTCTTGTAAGTTTGTTTTAAAGTTTTAAATTCCCTGAATTTTTTAATTTTTTCAACGAAACCTAATCACAAGCTAAAGTCAGACTCGACAATATCATATGTCATGTCTCATATGGTTGAATTTGAATAAATTCTAAGCGGCTCTTAATTTATAATACTTTGAAAGTTGTTTCTTTCTACGAAACATTATGAAAGATGGAATATTATAACTCTCTCTCTCTCTCTTTCTCTCTCACTCACTCACTCACTCACTCACTCACTAACTCTCTCTCTCATTTAAAAAAAAAATTAAATGAGTGCTGGAAATGTTCCCGATAGAAAGGTTAAACACTTTTAATTCATGTTCTATAATATTGTTTTAATTGCAGTGTAGTAGTTACTAGGTACGGTCAAAATGTATAAACATTTTGACCCCTCCCTTTACATAAAAACTCACCAAAAATCAGGAAATGAACCAATTTTAATAAAATTTTCAACATTTATAATATAATGATCGCGGAATATAATGAACTAATTATTTTTATTTAAATCTTAGTGAAAATATACTATTTTGTTTAAACAAAACATACCTTTACTAAAGTGATTGTTTTCAGTAGTAAATAAAAAACGTAAGAGTTTATTTTGCTTTTTTTATATAAATAAAGCATCATAATTTGTAACAATAAAAATTAAAAAAATATTTTTGCAGGAATATTACGAAAAAAGGCCCTAAAGTCCGTATTAATGAATTCGATATAACTCGAAGAAAAATGAATTTCTCGAACTACCGATAATACGACAACATATAACTACTCAGAACGCTACACCTCACGAATAAACATGAATATGATATCACAAATATATATATATATATATATATATATATATATATATATATATATATATATATATATATATATATATATATATATATATATAAGAGCGTTAGAGAGGGTATAATTATTTCCACAATCAAGCAACGTCAATATATAAAATATACACACTTCGGCTAAAAAGAAAACGAATTCCATAGTCGGGTTTCGCCGCGGTTTGCTTGATCTGTATTAGTTATGAATTTTCTTTTGTGTAATGTGTTTGCTCAAGTAGTAGAGTATCTCATTGATTACTGTACACGCAATAACCCTCATCCCAAAGTGGCCTTCGGCCCTTAATAAGTGGTGAACACCATGTAAAAAAAAAGAAAAAGTAGAGTACTCGCCTCGCATGCAAGACATCGGGGTCTCAAATCCCCACTTGAAATGTGTCTTACTGATGAGCTCTAAATTAGGGCGAAAATCGAGTCTTGAATTTTTGTTGTTTTGTTATGACTCTTGTGATTTGCGACATTGCTTGATTGTGGAAATGATTATATATATATATATATATATATATATATATATATATATATATATATATATATATATATATAATGAGAATAATGGAGATAGTATTCCGACAAAATAGATAAATAAAAAGAAACCGAGTTATGTATTCATCGACGTTTCGTATTTATTTCGAAGTCTCGAAATAAAGACGAAATGTTGATGAACACATAACTCGGTTTCTTCCTTTCTATTTTTCTCTCTCTCTCTCTCTCTCTCTATATATATATATATATATATATATATATATATATATATATATATATATATATATATATATATATATATATATACATATAATATATATATATATATATATATATATATATATATATATATATATATTATCTGTTACAAGTTATTGGCTGTAAAACGGACAAAAGGACAAGCATAAGCAATAAAGTCTTAAGTAAATTCAGAAAAAAATATTAGTTGAAATGATGATTAAATAAGAGACTGGCATAACAAATAAAAATACAACAAATTTAGAAAAATTCAAATTATCGTTAACGTTTGATTTTTAATTTTTAATCATAGATATTGTCAATATTATGTTTTTTTTATATTGCAATGTTTTTTATTTATTTTATACATTCTACATTTTGATGAATTTATTGTGAGATTTTTTTATAAAATCTTCCCATATGCCATCTTTTTTATAGCATGCGATTTTTACCTTTGACATTATTATTGTAATTCCAACGCACTATCACATTCTCGAATTTTACTTAGTCTCTCTTAATTTCTGCTTTTTCATTCTCTTTCTATATGTCTCTCAGTGTTTATCTCTCTTTTTTTTCTTTCCCCTAGCTCAAACATGTTTTTACAAAGTGGAACGATAAAATGTACCCAAGAAGAGACGACTTGATTCCGTTTCCGTTTGATTAAAAATGGTTTTCTTTTTGTTGTTGTAGACCATCTGCTAGTTTGCCAGTTGTGTACAACCCCCACGAGCAATACGAGCCATCTATCATATCTGAAAGTGACACAATATAGAAAAAGCGAAATCGGAGATGCGTCGCTGGACAACTCATGCTCTCTACCGGTCTAAGTTATGATAACAGGACCTTTGCTAGCACTTTAAATTCATCGCTGGATTGCTACGAATAACAGACACGTGTCCGGGATGATGGAAACAAAGTTTCCGACCTCGATTATTGTCATTGGTTTCAAGTGAAATGTACTGAAGAGTGTGGGGATCCTCTGCTGCAATCAGATGGCCGCTGGACTCGGCCCTGGGTGTGGCCGCAGTAGGACTCGGCGCTGGATCACAACTTCAAAGGGACACAGGCTTGGCTTCAGAGGGAGTTTTACGAATTTGTATCCATCTCTCACTGCACCTCCCTCCCCTCGACCTGAACCCACTGGACTACTTTATAAAGTCATACGTCACGAACATCACCAACATGACATCGCACAACACCAAACCCAGCCTGATCGTAGCCATCCGCCATTCGCCGAGTTCCCGCCGGCGCTCGTGGAAAAGGCATGCTCCTAGTTCTAGACCCGTATCGAGGCAGTGATTGAGGCTAAAGGCGGCTACATTGAATAAGTGTCAGCTCTACTACATAATCAAGTTTCCTGAATTGATTTTTTCAGTAAAAGTTCTAAAATATACCTGTAGTGCTGTTTTCTTTAGGGCGACACTTTTATCGTTCCACCGTGTAATATTATAAACGGATCATCGTTTTTAATGAACAAAACAATCTTAAACGTTTACTAGTAATAGGACGATTCCAATATTTTCCTGATTCCGATAAAATTAACGATTCCATGCTAAATTTCCGTTTTAGATAAAATTACTGATTCCTATTCCGATTCTTTATGAATTTCAAACTATTGAACTCTATTTGTTACTTTTTCTCATTGTTGTAGAATCCACTTTGTTAAATGTGCAGATATTTCTTAAAACGTAAGAAAAACACTTGTGCGGGACAGCTTATAGATTTTTTTATTGCATTTTCATCCCAAACAAGGTACAGTGGCACTTTGATGGAGGGGGCTTCTATTTGGGGCATAATTGCATGGATACAATGTAGGGAGTTGAGCGGCAAAATGTATGTTTACATTACACTTGAATTTCGGCATGTCAGTACATTCATGTGCGCAGAAATCTGGAAAAGAATTCCAAAGTCTAACAGTTCAGCGAAAGAAACTATTAGAGTAGAAATCTTTCTGGCATCTGGGGATCTCTAATGTGTAGGGGGTGGATTTTGCTGCTTGTAGGGTTTGTCGGGGCTGTTTATGTCGAGGAGGTACAAGGGCTTGTAGTTTGCCTGAGTATCTACCATTAATTTATTCGTAAAACAGGCAGAGAGATGCAACATTTTGTTGATGGGACAGCGGTTGAAGCAGATAGGGGGCAGCAATTAGATTGGCGACTTTCTTTAAACCCTATTCATGAGTGAGACAAGTAGTAGATGCACCAGCCCAAATGTGACAACAGTACTTCATACATGGGCGAATGGTGACCTTCTAGATGTACAGGATACTTTCAGACGTAAGTAACTTTCTAACACAGTAGAAAGAGCCCAGAGTAGTTTGAACGAAGTATTTTCAGGTAATGTATCATTAGTCATAGATATTGGTGGCTGAGAAGGTTTATTGTAATTATTAAAGGAAACAGGCTTAATCTTGACATCATCGAATGTTACTATCAAGTTTTGTCTCCATTCTACTACAGAGTAGAGGTCTTCATCTAGGGTTTGCACCATTGCCTTAGATGTGTGTTCATTCTTTTTCCCCTCGCGCCTGCAAATATATCCATCTCTGAGGATGTCATTTATGAACATCAGGAATAATAAAGATCTAAGGATTGGCACCTTGAGGTACACCCTAGGTGATTCCGACTTTGGAACACCCAAGAAATTTCGTGTATTGGACGGTTCTACGATGACGAGATTGATGCGAGACTCTTGTATTTCTTGCCACAACAGTGGATCGCATGGGTAAGACACAAATTTAAAAAAAATTATGAATTAAAAAAAAACAAAGGTAACAACTAAAGTCTCCAAGAATGCGTGTGTCGCAGGTCGTAATTACAATTGGTATCATTTGTTCGTGAGTTAGTCACTAATTCCGTACGAAACAAATAACTGACTCCAGGCATAATCTTGGATTTTCCTTTATACAAATTAATTATTACATAATTTCCGATTACAAGAAAAATGTTATTTCTACAGTTATTCACAGGATAAAGGAAAAATATATGCAATGTTTTTTCAACAAGTTTTCTACTTCGACAGTAAATCAACGGAATCTTTTTTTGCTTTGTTTTTCGACAACCGATTGTCTAATCTCTCTCTCCCCCCCCCCTCTCTCTCTCTCTCTCTCTCTCTTTCTCTCAAAACTAACAATTTTGTTTATGATAATTTCAAAACAGTTCTTTTATGATAATTTTTAAAAAAATTGTTTATGAATATTTATAATTAATAAATTTTGTTTATGGTCATTTAAAAACAAACAATTTTGTTTATGATCATTTCAAAATAAATAATGTTGTTTATGATCATTTCAAAATAAATAATGTTGTTTAATACCATTTCAAATCTAATAATTTTGTTTATAAACATTTCAAAGCAATTAATTTTGCTTATGACCATTTAAACAATAAATTTTGTTCATGATAATTCCAAAACAATTAATTTTGTTTATTACCATTTCAAAACAATTAATTTTGTTTATGATCATTACAAAACAATTAATTTTGTTTATGATCATTTCAAAACAATTAATTTTGTTTATGATCATTTCAAAACAAATAATTTTTATGATCATTTCAAAACATAATTATGTTTATGACCATTTCAAAACAAATAATTTTTTACGATAATTTCAAAACAATTAATTTTGTTTGTGATCATTTCAAACAATTAAATTTGTTTATGATTATTTCAAAATAATTAATTTTATTTATCTTCATGCCAAAATCAATAATTTTTTCATGATCATTTCAAAACAATTAATTTTGTTTATGATCATTTAAAAACAAATAATTTTGTTTATGATCATTTCAAAACAAATAATTTTGTTTATGATCATTTCAAAACAATTAATTTCGTTTCTGATAATTTCCAAAAAAATAATTTAGTTATGATCATTTCAAAATAATGAATTTTGTTTGTGATCATTTCAAAACTATTTATTTTCAAAATAATTAATTTTGTTAATGAGCATTTTAAAACAAATAATTTTGTTTATGATCATTGCAAAATAATAAATTTTGTTTTGGGTTATTTCAAAATAGTTTATTTTTTCATTGTTATTTAAAAACCAATAATTTGTATATGATAATTTTACAAAAATTATTTTTTTATATTCATTTCCAAATAAATAATTTTGTTCGTGATCATTTCAAAACAATAAATTAAAAAAAAATAGTTTTGTTTATTATCATTTCAGAACAATTGATTTTCTTTACGATCATTTTGAAACAATTAATTTTGGTTTTAATCATTTAAAAGTAATAAATGTTGTTGATGATAATTTAAAAATAATTGATTTTTCATGCTCATTTTTAAAAAAATAATTTTTTTATGATAATTTCAAAATAATTTATATTTGTTTATGGTTATTTCAAAACAATTATATCTGTACATAAACATTTATAAATAATCAATTTTGTTTATAATCATTTCTAAAACAAATACTTTAATAATGATCATTTCTAAAAATATAGTTTTGTTTATGACCATATAAAAATAGTTAATCTTATTCATGATCATTTTAAAAAAATAATTTTGTTTATGATCATTTCAAAAAAAATAATTTTGTTTATGATCATATAAAATATTTTATCTTAGTTTATGATCATTTCAAAAAATATTTTTTATGATCGTTTCAAAATAATTAATTTTGTTTATGATCATTTCAAAACAATTAATTTTGTTTATGATCATTGCAAAATAATTAATTTCGTTTTGGATTATTTCAAAACAAATAATTTTGTGCATGGTCATTTTAAATAAATAATTGTGTTTATTATCACTTCAAATTAAGTATTTTGTTTATGATAATTTCAAACCAATTAATTTTGCATACGATCATTTCCAACCAATTAATTTTGCATACGATCATTTCAAACCAATTAATTTTGCATACGATCATTTCAAACCAATTAATTTGGTTTATGGTCATTTCAAAACAATTTATTTTCTTTAAGATACTTTCAAACTAATTAATTTTGTTCATGATCATTTCAAACTGATTAATTTTATTTTATCATCATTTCAAAATAATTAATTTTCTTTATAATCATTTAAAAACAATTAATTTGGTTTTTGATCATTTCAAACCCTTACATTTCTTTAAGATTATTTCAAAATAATTCATTTTGTTCATGATCATTCGAAACCAAACAATTTTGTTTATGATCATTTAAAAACAATATATTTGGTGTATGATTATTCTTACAAAATAATTTTGTTTCTGATCATTTCAAAACAAATAATTGGTTCATGATTATATAAAAACACATAATTTTGTATAGGAACAGTTCAAAACAAATAATTTTGCTGATGATCATTTCAAAACCAATAATTTGTTTATGATAATTTTAAAAAAATAGTTTTTACATTCATTTCCGAATAAAAAATTTTGTTCGTGATCATTTCAAAACAATAAATTTGTCAATTAATATTCAAAAAAGTTAATTTTGTTCATGATCATTTCAAAACAATTGATTTTGTTTATGATCATTTCAAGTCAAACAATTTTGTATATGATCATTTCAAAACAATTAATTTTGTTTGTGATCATTTCAAAACTAATAATTTTGTTTTGATCATTTCAAAATAATTAATTGTGTTGATGATTTCAAAACAAATAATTTTGATTACGATATTTTCAAAACAAATAATTTTGTTCATGATCATTTCAAAACAAATAATTTTGTTTGTGACTATTTCAAAACAAACAATTTGGTTCATGATTATGTCAAAATCATTAATTTTGTTTATGATAATTTGAAAACAATTATATTTTATGATCATTTCAAAACAAATATTTGTTTATGATCATCTCAAAACAAATAATTTCGTTTGTGTTCATTTGAAAACAACTAATTTTTTATGATAATTTAAAACAAATTATTATGTTTATGATCATTTCAAAATAATTAATCTTCTTTATGATCATTAAGACATAATTTATTTTGTTTATGATCATTTCGAAATAAGTAATTTTGTTAATTTCAAAACAAACAATTTTGTTTCTGATCATTTCAAAATAATTTATTTTTTTCATGATCATTTCAAAACAAATAACTTTGTTAATGATCATTTCAAAACAATTAATTTTCTTTATGATCATTTCCAAACAATTGATTTTGTTTATTATCATTTAAATACAAATAATTTTGTTAATGATAATTTAAAAGTAAAAAACTTTGTTCATGATCTTTTCGAAACAAATAATTGTGTTCATGATCATTTCAAAATAATTAAGTTTGTATATGATACTTTCCGAAATAATTAATATGGTTTATGATAATTTAAAAATAATTATTTTTGTTTATAATCCTTCCAAAACAAATAATTTTGTTTATGATGATGTCAAACTTATTACTTTTATTTTTGGTCATTTCCAAACCAATAATTTTGTTGGTGATAATTTTAAAACAATTAATTTTGTTTATGATGATTTAAAAATAATTTATTTTGTTTACGATCATATCTAATAATTAATTTTGTTTATTATAATTTCCAAACAATTAATTTTAGTTATGATCATTTCAAAACCATTAATTTTGTTTATGATCATTTCAATACAATTAATTGGGTTTATGATCATTTCAAAGCAAATAATTTTGTATGATAATTTCAAAACAATTAATTTAGTTTATGATCATTTCAAAACAATTAATTTTGCTTATGATCATTTCAAAGCCATTAATTTTGTTTACAATAATATCAAAACAAATAATTTTGTTTATGATAATTTCAAAAGAAATAATGTTGTTGAATACCATTCTAAATCAAATAATTTGCTTATGAACATTTCAAAGCAATTAATTTTGTTTATGATCTCTTCAAAGCAATTAATTTTGTTTATGATCATTTCAAAACAATTAATTTCGTTTATGACAATTTCAAAGCCATTTATTTTGTTTATGATCATTTCAAAAAAATTAATTTTGTTTATGATCATTTCAAAACAATTAATCTTGTTTATGATCATTTCAAAACAATTTATTTTTTATTATCATTTCAAAACAATTAATTTTGTTTATGATCATTTCAAAACTAATAATTTTTTATGATCATTTACAAAACAATTAATTTTGTTTATATCATTTCAAAACAATTAATTTTCTTCTAGATTAATCCAAAACAATAATTTTTGTTTGTGATCATTTCAAAACAATTAATTTTGTTTAAGATCATTTCAAAGCCATTGATTTTGTTTATGATCATTTCAAAACAAATAATTTGGTTTATGGTCATTTAAAAACAAATAACGTATTTTAATACCATTTCAAATCAAAAAATTTGTTTATGGACATTTACATACAATTAATTTTGTTAATGAACATTTCAAAGCCATTAATTTTGTTTATGATCATTTCAAAACAATTAATTTTGTTTATGATCATTTCCAAACAATTTATTTTGTTTATGATCATTTCCAAACAATTTATATGGTTTATGATCATTTCAAAACAAATAATATTTGTATGATCATTTCAAAACATTAAATTTTGTTTATGATCATTTCAAAACAATTTATTTTGTTTTTGAAAATTTCAAAATAATTAACTTTGTTTTTGATCATTTAAAAACAGTTTATCTTGTTTATGATCATTTCAAAATAATTAATTTTGTTTATGATAATTTCAAAACAATAATTTTGTTTATGATCATTTCAAAACAATTAATTTTTATGATCACTTCAAAACAAATAATTTTGTTTATGATCTTTTCAAAACAAATAATTTTGTTTGTGATCATTTCAAAACAAATAACGTTGTGAATACCATTTCAAATCAAATAATTTGTTTATGAACATTTCAAAGCAATTAATTTTGTTTATGATCATTTCAAAGCCATTAATTTTGTTTATGATCATTTCAAAACAATTAATTTTGTTTACGATCACTTAAAAACCATTACCTTTTTTATGATCATTTCAAAACAAGTAATTTTGTTTATGATCATTTCAAAACAAGTAATTTTTTTTATGATCATTTCAAAACAATTCATTTTGTTTATGATCATTTCAAAACAAATTATTTTCTATGATTATTTCAAAACAATTAAATTGTTTATGATAATTTCAAAACAATTTGTATTCTTATGATTATTTGAAAACCATTTTTTATGATCATTTCAAAACAATTTATTTTGTTTATGATCATTTCAAAACAAATAATTTTGTTCATGATTATTTCAAAACAAATAATATTGTTTATGATAATACCATTTCAAATCAAATAATTTGTTTATGAACATTTCAAATCAATTAATTTTGTTTATGAACATTTCAAATCAATTAATTTTGTTTATTATCATTTCAAAACAATTAATTTTGTTTATTATAATTTCAAAACGATTAATTTTGTTTGTGATCATTTCAAAACATTTCATTTTTTATGATCATTCAAAAAAATTAATATTGTTTATGATCATTTCAAAACTAATAATTTTGTTCATGATCATTTAAAAACAAATAATTTTTATAACCATTCCAAAGCAATTAATTTTGTTAGGAAAATTTCAAAACAAATAATTTTTGGTAGGATCATTTCAAAGCAAGTAATGTTGTTAATGATTATTTCAAATCAAATAATTTTGGTCATGATCATTTCAAAACAAATAATTTTGGTTATGATCATTTCAAAACAATTTATTTCGTTTCTGATAATTTCCGAATAAATAATTTAGTTATGATTATTTCAAAATAATGAATTTTGTTTATGATCATTTCAAAATAATGAATTTTGTTCATGATCATTTCAAAACTATTAATTTTCTGTATGATCATTTCAAAATAATTAATTTTGTAAATGAGCATTTCAAAAAAATAAATTTTGTTTACGATCATTGCAAAATAATAAATTTTGTTTTGGGTCATTTCAAAATAGTTTATTTTTTTATGATAATTAAAAACCAATAATTTGTATATGATTATTTTTAAAAAATTATTTTTTATATTCATTTCCAAGTAAATAATTTTGTTCGTGATTATTTCGAAACAATAAATTTGTTAATGAACATTTTAAAAAAATTATTTTTTTGTGATCATTTCAAAACAATTTATTTTCTTTACGATCATTTCAAAGCAATTAATTTTGTTTTTGATCATTTCAAAGTAAAAAATTTTGTTGATGATAATTTAAAAATAATTGATTTTTTCATGTTCATTTAAAAAAAAATTGTTTTGTTCATCATCATTTCAAAATAGATTATTTTTTATGATCATTTCAAAATAATTAATTTTTGTTCATGGGCATTTCAAAACAATTATATCTGTATATAATCATTTAAATATAATCAATTTTGTTTATAATCATTTCAAAACAATTAATTTTATAATGATCATTTCTAAAAAAATAATTTTGTTTATACCATATAAAAATATTTTATCTTAGTGTATATCATTTCAAAAAAAAATAATTTTGTTTATGATCATTTTAAAACAAATAATTTTGTTTATAACCATATAAAAATATTTAATCTTAGTTTATGATCATGTCAAAAAAATAATTTTCTTCATGATCATTTCAAAATAATTAATTTTGTTAATGAGCAATTCAAAAAAATTAATTTTGTTTATGATCATTGCAAAATAATTAATTTCGTTTTGGATCATTTAAAACAAATAATTTTGTGCATGATCATTTTAAATAAATAATTTGTTTATGATCATTTCAAAATAAGTAATTTTGTTTATGATCATTTCAAACCAATTAATTTTGTTTACGATCATTTCAACCACATTTATTTTGTTTATGGTCATTTCAAAACAATTTTTTTCTTTAAGATACTTTCAAACTAATTAGCTTTGTTCATGATCATTTCAAACTGATAAATGTTATTTTATTATCATTTCAAAATAATTAATTTTCTTTATGACCATTTTGTGTGGTTATTTAAAAACAATTAATTTGGTTTACGATCATTTCAAACCCTTTCATTTCTTTAAGATTATTTCAAAATAAATCATTTTGTTCATGATCATTCGAAACCAGACAATTTTGTTTATTATCATTTAAAACAATATATTTGGTTTATGATCATTTTAAAAAAATAATTTTGTTTATAATCATTTCAAAACAAATAATTGCTTCATGATTATGTCAAAACACATAATTTGGTATAGGAACAGTTCAAAACAAATAATTTTCTCGATGATCATTTCAAAAAAAATTATTTTTTATGATCATTTCAAACTATTAATTTGTTAATACTTACATAGTTATAGTTTAATACATTACGAGAAAAAAATTGTTTATGATTATTTCAAAATAATAAATTTTGTTTATGATACTTTCCGCAATAATTAATTCAGTTTTTCATGATTTAAAAATAATTAAGTTAGTTTATGATCATTTCAAAACTATTAATTTTGTTCATGATCATTTCAAAATAATAAATTTTGTTCATGATCATTTCAAAATAATTAATTTTTTTGATGATTATTTCAAAACAATTCATTTTGTTTTCTATAATTTCCAAACTTTTATGTGGTTTATAGTCATTTGAACACAATTTATTTGGTTTACGATCATTTAAAAAAAAATAATTTTTTATGATCATGAAAAAACAAATACTTTTTTATGATGATTTAAAACTATTAATTTGTTTTATGATCATTTCAAAATAATTTATTTTGGTTATGATTATTTCAAAACAAATCATATTTTTTATGATGATGTCAAAATTATAACTATTGTTTTGAGTCTTTTGCAAACAAATAATTTTGTCTGTGATCATTTCAAAACAATAAATTTTGTTTATGATCATTTCAAAATAATTAATTTTTTTCATGATCATTTCAAAACAAGTAATTTTGTTCATGATCATTTCATAATACTAGATTTTGATTATTTAAAAACGTATTTTCTGTGGTTTGTGATGATTTAAAAACAGATAATTTTGTTTATGATCATTTTAAAATGATTAATTTTGTTTATGATGATTTCAAAACAATTAATTTTAGTTATGATATATTCAAAATTAATTATTTTTTTATGATCATTTCAAAGCAAATAATTTTGTTTATGATCATTTCAAAACAAATAATTTTGTTTATGATTATTTCAAACTATTAATTTTTTTCATGTTCATTTCCAAAAGAATAATTGTGTTTCTTATCATTTCAAAACAATCAATTTTGTTTATGATTATTTCCAAATAATAATTTTTTCATGATCATTTCAACATAATTTATTTTGTTTCTGAAAACTTCAATAAAAATATTTTTTATGATCATTTCAAAATAATTAGTTTTGTTTATGGTCATTGAAAAACAAATAATTTTATTCCTGATCATTTCAATATAATTAATGTTCTTTATGATCATTTCAAAACAAATAATTTTGTTCAAGATCATGTCAAAATAGTTTATTTTTTGATGATCATTTCAAAACAAATAATCTTGTTGATGATCATTTCAAATCAAATAATTTTGTTCATGATCATTTCAAAACAATTAATTTTTTTATGATCATTTGAAAACAAATGATTTTGTTTATGATCATTTCAAAACAAATATCTTTGCTTTTGACCATTTCAAATTAAATAATTTTGCTAATAATCATTTCAAAACAAATAATTTTGCTCATGATCATGTCAAAATAATTCATTTTCTTTGCGATCATTTAAAAATAATAATTTTTTATGATACTTTCAAATCAAATAATTTTCTTTATGATCATTTCTAAACAATTACTTTTGTTTATGATCATTGCAAAACAAATAATTTTTTTCATTATCATGTAAACACAATTAGTTTTGTTTATGATCATTTCAAAACATAATTTTGTTTATGATAATTTCAAAACAATAATTTTGTTTATGATCATTTCAAAACAATTACTTTGGTTTATGATCATTTCAAACCAATTAATTTGGGTTATGATCATTTCAAAACGAATACCTTTGTTCATGATCATTTCAAAACAAATATTTTCTTTCTTGATCATGTCAAAACAATAATTTTGTTTATGATAATTTTAAAACAATTAATTTTATTTATGATTTTTTCAAAACAAATTATTTGGTTTAGGATCATTTCAAAAAAAGTAATTTTGTTTATGATCATTTCAATACAATTAATTTAGTTTTTCATGATTTCAAAATAATTAATTTTGTTCATGATCATTTGAAAACAAGTAATTTTGTACATGGTCATTTCAAAATAATTAATTTTGTTCATGATTATTTCAAAACAAATAATTTTCTTTATTATTATTTCAAAATAATTAATTTTGTTTATGATACTTTCCGCAATAATGTATAGTTTATTATCATTTCAAAATAATTAATTTCGTGTATGATCATTTAAAAACAAATAATTTCGTTCATGATCATTTCGAAATAATTAATTTTGTTTACGATCATTTCCAAAATTCATGTGGTTTATAGTCATTTGAACAATGCTCTCAATGTAATTGTTCCAATTCATGTTTCTTGTGAACGTTAGGCCGAGGAGTGTAACAGATGCACTTTCAGATAAACAGTCTTCGGCCATTGCTATTGGCGGTAGGGAAGGTTTCTTGTAATTATTGCAGGAAACAAGTTTATTCTTGGCAGCATTGAATGTGACCAACCATTTTTGTCCGCATTCCACTACAGATTGGGGGTATTCTTTTAGTGTTTCTGACATTTCCTTAGATATGTGTTCATTTGTTTTCCTGTCGTGTCTGTTATAGAGCATGGTTTCATCAGCATATATACCCATCTCACAGACAATTTTGTCAGGAAGGTCATTTATGAATATTAGGAATAATAGAGGTCCAAGGATAGAGCCTTGAGGCACTCCCGCATTTATATCATATTTTTTAGATGCACGACAGTCGAGGACAACCTGGATTTTTCTCATATCTAAGAAGGCTTTAATTATGTTAAGTATTCTTCCTGTGATACCGTATGATCTGATTTTCCTAAGAAGATCTTCATGCCATATCCTGTCCAAAGATATATCTAGAGCTACTGCTCTACCCTCCCCTGCTTTGTCCAGTGAATGGTATATACGTTCAGAGATTACGGTTTGGATGTCTGCTGTTGAACGGGCTTGTCTGAATCCATATTGTTGGTCGGTTAGAAGTGTAGCATCTGTAAGGTGAAGGACTAGAGCTTGGTTAATTCAAGGGAAGAAACTTTATTCATGGGATCTGCGTTTAAATTTAGCCACAAATAGAGAGTGGGGAAAATTATTGTTTGTGGCTGTAGTTATTCGAGATTTTGTGAAAGTTTGGCAAGGGGGGCATAGATTAGAAGTCTGAATAGCATGTACCATGAAAATAACGATAAAGCAGAAAGAAGTACGCATTTTTACGCGTTATTATTGTAAAAAGCCCTAATACGAATTTGATACAAACTTTGTTTCCTCGCAAAAATATATCGAGGAAAACATGTGTTTTATTTTGAATTAGGATTTGCTTCTCCATTGTGTCTCCGAGCGGATAGAGAGACACGTTACGTTGATAGTATTGATTATCTAAATATAACGATTAAAAATTTATACTATTAATGTGTCTATTTTAATATGATATATTCGAAGCTGTGACAGCGATACCCAACGTTGCTCGGGATTGAACGATGATTAACGAATGTTTCACACTCAGAAATTCCCATACAAAACCTATATAAAAACACTGTCAGGCACATAATGTACTTTCGTGTGTAAATTCAAAACTATCGGCCTAACCGTTTTCGAGTGCATAGGGAACGAACTTAAACACATACACAAAGTCCGTTTTATATAATTGTAGATAGATAGATAGATAGATAGATAGATAGATAGATACATAGATAGATAGATAGATAGATAGATAGAATTCGTCAACGTTTCGTCTTTATTTCAAGAATTTCTCTAGATGGCTGATTCGAAGAGGCTATTTGAGGACTTACAGTTAAATGAATATTACAAACATTTTTATATTAACTCTTTGTGTTTAAGTCTTACAGGTGAAAATTAGTTGTGATAGACTAAGTAGTAATTCGTTTTCATAGAGTCAGTATAATTATATATATATATATATATATTAAGTAATGTGATTTATAATTTAAAAGTTTTAAAATTTTTAAAATTTAAAAATCAAAATTTAATTAAATGACTACTTTAAATACAGTTCCTGATTTCAAAAAAAGAAAAACCAAAAGGTAATTATATATCTATATATTTTTAAATCAAATTTATTATGTAAATTCAAAAATATATATTTTTTTTCTACTCATTTCTATCTCTAACCTATACCAATTTTCTTATTAATTTTCTTATAAATTTTATATCCAAACCTTTTACTTCAATTTTTCAGATTCATCTGCCTTACTTTTAATGCTAGGTTTATTTTTGGTGTCTTTTCAATTCAATAGAAATCCTCCTAAATTTGCTGATGAGGAGACCGTGCTTACCAAAAAAACTATGTATAATTATTCTACGTGACTTCATGTATACCACAAATAAAAAGCACGGATTTCCGAAACGATCGTACAGATAATTGACTTTGTTGTTGTTCCTTCTTATGAAACTGATTTTTAATTTAATTAAATTTTGATTTTTAAATTTTAAAAATTTTAAAACTTTTAAATTATAAATCACATTACTTAATATTGAATTAGCTCTAGGACATTTAACTATCGAGCTTATTATATATCTAAATTACAACGAGCATTTCCTGTATTTTAATTAAACTAGTCATTTCACTATTACATTAAAATACACTTAGCTCTTTAGACTATTATTCTAATCTCCTTTAAATTATATATATATATATACGTATATATATATGTATATATACGTGTATATATATATATTAAATATTCAATATGTATATATACGTATGTGTATATATATGTATATATATGTATAGATATATCTATATATATATGTATAAATATATATATGTATATATATGTATAAATATATATATGTATATATATGTATATGTATATATATGTATATATATACATATATATATATACATATATACATATATATATATATATATATATATGATATCTAATTTACATAAGGAAACAGGTTGCTCTCCCCCATCATTATATATAGCCCCAGTCCTCCGACTCTTTCGTCAATGGCCATCCCTCTTGAAGAAGCCCGCATAAATCGGGCGAAACGTTGAGTATCCAGGTCCTTCCACCTCCATTTTATTTCATATATATATATATATATATATATATATATATATATATATATATATATATATATATATATATATATATATATATATATATACGTATATATATATACATATATATATATTAAATATTCATTTTTTACTATAAACTCTATTACTTATTGTTTTGACTGCCTACATAACAACCCTATCCCTAATGGGTTCAACAAATGTGAGATGATCCATACTTACAGGTATGTCGTCTATGCTAATAATCTATGTTTACTATTGGCAAGCTTGGCCCTGTTCTTGAAATTTAGAAACTTCTTAGCCGGCATTTTATTTGAAAACATGGTGATCTCTTTAAAGTTTACTAATGTGCATATATTAAGCTAACCATTTTTACGGCACCACCAACCCTGGTCTGTTCTCAATCGGACCCATTTACTTGTCTATTCCTGCACACGTCTTTCTCCTTTAAATATCCCTTATTCGTGTATATACATTTCATATTCGCAAATTTTAACGTGTCTCTCAGCCTTTCCCTCTTTCCTCCCTTCTTTAGCACATTGTGCCTCGTTAAATTTGATTAAATTCTTTTAAAATATGAATAAATGTTCTGTGTCTGAGTGCGCGTTAGAGTTTTGGTTAAAATTCGTCTTGTCCTATTTAGGACATTTTTTTATTTGCTATGTGAGCAAAGCCAGCCAGATTAGTTTACAGATGTAAGTTATCAAGTTTGTATTGATAAAGTGCTAATCTGGCGCTAACATTAAGATTACGCTGTTATTAAGAGAAATAGCGTCTTAAATATCTTCTGCACACACACACACACAAACAGCCAACCAACTAACGTATGCGTTAGCATTTTAGCGGGCTACTAATACACGTTAACGTGAATGTGTGGGTGTTATAAAAGTTATAGCCAATGGTTAGGGCGTTTACCAGGTCATAGTGACCTCCAGAGCCCGCTGTACTTTAACTAGAAGCACGTGACCTGCAACTCATACTTGCAGCTAGACGCAGCTTCGTACGAATATATGGGCGTGTGTGTGTGTGTGTGTGTGTGTGTGTGTGTGTGTGTGCGTATTTCTATGTTTACGGATGTGGACGAGTGTCTAATTTATGAACTTAAGATGGGCCAATAACTCATCTCTTTAAGGGATATCTCTATCTTGGGAACCGGCGACGATGAAAAACGAAGTTTACTTGAATTCTAAAGAAAAAAGTGTACATTTATAGCGGTTTATTTTATTTTATTTGCATCTTTTATATTTGGTGTAGATTAATGGTACGAAGCAGCCAGTCGAAATGAATTTCATTAAAAGATTACTTATGGAGATGTTGGGTTTCAATTGTAGAATAGATACCTTTGAAAAAGTATCAACGAAAAGAGACTATATTAATCAGAACGAAGATCTCAGCTGTAAAATAAATTAATTTACTGGAGAGAAAAATGAACGGTGGCTTAATTGAGATCTTCAATATAATAAACTAGGAAAATACCCGTCCCAGAATAGGTAAAATTAATTCAGCAAACAGAAAACTATTGCACTGTTTCATATTTTCTTACGATTAAAATCAATATACAATGATAGTAAAAAATCATTATAATAATTTTGATGAAAATCCATTAATATATAAAATATAAGGCTTGAAATTAAGGGTTTCGCCACAAGCAGCAAAAACCCACGCTTTCACTCAAGAGATTTTTCAATGTCAAAGAGCTTTCTAAGATAATGGTTGCTTTACTCCAACTGCTAGCCATCGGAATTTCATCGTTGTTTCCTCATCTATCTATCGATATACTTGCACAAATTTAAATGGAATGCCTACCTCCCTACTTAGACTACCCTTTTAGGCATCGTAGACTTTCCCACCTCGGTAGTAATTAGGTACGTGCATTAATTTTGGAAAATTAATAACTGGACAAAGTTTTGAAAGCCGGTTTATGCAACTTTTTGAAAGCTTCCGATTACGTTTTGATTGTATTTGAAATATTAAAGCCTAAAGTTTATTTCCAAAAGGAAAAATAATATTTTTACACGTAAAAAAAGTTATAATGAAAAATGTTTTCACGGCGATATTCGGAAACTGACAAGTTTAGCTAAATTTGAATGTTAAATAAATTCATTGTAAAAATCCCTTCAAAGATGAATATTTTATCTGTGCCTATTTCAAATATAATTAGTAAAGTCCTAACATATTAAATTAAATTTTAAAAAACACTTTTTTTGTAAAAAAAATAAATAAATAGCTTAAGTAGCCCCCCCCCCCAAAAAAAAAATAAATAAAAGATAGGTTCTGGTTTCGCACAATCAAAACAAACGAAAAGTCGTCTAGAATGAGTTTTACGGATTCTCAAAATGGCAGGAAGTCTATCTGAAAATGACGTCGGGTAGTTATTGGGAAAGAGGTGCAAAACCGATTGGGTTTTCTTTTTTTCTCTCTCTCAGCTGTGCATTCTTGCATTCCTATTTTTCAATTTTTTTTATTTTCCAGATTATATAAAAAGTATGTTACACTGAGAATTACACGTTCATTCATGCAAGAAAAAATTTGTATCCTACATATAAAATCTATGCTAAAAATTTAATCTTAAAAAGAGGAAATATTTTTGCAATTATAATTTCTTTGCGTAAAAATATTAAATAAACAATGTTTAATTCAATGCTAACATTGTTAGTTCGAGAAACTAATTTTTATTCGAGTTATATCGATTTTTCTATTACGGACTTTAGGGACTTTTTTCGTAACTTTCTTGTAAAAAATTATTTTACTGTTTCAATTTACGATGCTTTATTTTCATAAAAAGCAAAAATAAATTCATTTATTTTTTTGTTGTAGTTGTTTTTTTTTTTGTACTGAAAACCATAACTTTAGTAAAGGTGTTGTTTGTTTAAACAAGAAACTACCTTTTCATTAGGATTCAAATAAAAATAATGGGTTCATTATATTCCATCGTTATTTTTTGATAAATACTGAAAATTTCATTAAATATGGGTCAATTCCAGATTTTTTGGTGAATTTTTAAGTAAAGGGAGGGGTCAAATGTTTATATATTTTGAGCATCGGCTATTCATTTTACAGGGTCCTAATAGCAATGTGCTTTTTTGCATTGAATATATGCGAGTAAAAATTCAATGCAAATGCGATATATTTTCATTTCCAAATAAAAGATTGTTCCCATATTATGCACACTGAAATTTTGCTGGAGAAACTGAAATCCAGCGATTATTTATTGATTGATATCTTATTATAAAAATTTCACAAAAATCGGTTTTATCCGAATTTTCACGAAGTGTTTTCATCTTAAAATAAACTAAATATAGCACACATTTAACATCTGTGTTTCAAAGGATAAATGACCGGATCATTAGTTCAGAAGTGAATATTGTGCATTAAAATATATAAACATACGATAGTCGTTTCAAAACTAAATCTTTCTATTATTTTTTAACACGAAAAGTTGTAGAGCTACGAAAACAGGAGTGATACCATTAATACGAGCGACTTTTTTGGCTCCAGAATTTATTTTTGTACATAGTCACCACTATTCTCACTGCACTTTTGTCAGGAATTCAATGACACTTCTGGCGCACGTCTATGATAGGGATTGCTTTCTTAGAGTCTCATACTAGAAATATCTGTAACAGAGAGATGAACCTTCGTGTCGTTAATACAGGAGTCCAGTCATCATAACAATGCAATTTGCAATACGCTCTGATTCATTCGGGCGGAATAAAATAGGAGATATCACTTTTGGAATGCCTTTCTGTTAAGTTTTGAGACA
Organism: Euprymna scolopes; assembly: GCF_053919585.1. Classification (NCBI taxonomy): domain Eukaryota; kingdom Metazoa; phylum Mollusca; class Cephalopoda; order Sepiida; family Sepiolidae; genus Euprymna; species Euprymna scolopes. The sequence continues at coordinate 6,051,663 of NC_136488.1, forward strand.
TTGTGTTGAACACCGATGGTGGCGTAGTTCAGATCAGTAACCAAGATGGCGACCAAGAATCAAATGCGTATAAAAATACGTGTTTATTTAAACAGAGATTGGACTTCTAACGCTGGAAAGTACTTTTTCAATATCTCTTTTTTCACAAGAAATCTATTGTTACGACACATTTCAAATGTTTAGTCGATTTAACGAAATAAAAGCGAAAATAAAAGACATTATCGATACGTTTTCAATAATATTTTATTTAAAAAAAATAACATGGATACCACCGATTAAATGTTTGCCTAAAAGTTATAATTGAAATATTTCTTAAAATATAATTCAATTTGATTTCATGATTAAAAATATAATTTTACGAACAGTTCTTAATATGTACCTGAGATATTAGCTACTTGTGCAGTTTATGGTTTATGCTTTTTTTAGGTAGGATTTTCACGTTACATTTAATTTTTTTTAAGTATTTTTTTTTATAATTAAATTGTTAGATGAACGTGCGAAATAGTTAACGAACCTCACCCCCATGGTAAGAATGGTATTCAATAGAATGACGTTAATATTTTAGCACGGTCTGGAAACTACACAAATACCGATTGCTTTAACCGAAGTTGAAAAGAGGTGTAATTTCTGACAAGGGTATGGGTTTCTGACAGGAATATTCGTGCCATTCGTTAGATATTTGATCCTTAAATTATTTTTAGGTTTACCTACTTCACTTGGCATATGAATCAGGATGAAATGGTAAAACTGGGAAGACAATTTAATATCTGATTAAACAGAATATTTCTATATCTATTTATTAGGTTGGTGCAAAAATAATAACCGTTTTGGGCGTGAAGTTGAATGTCCAAAATTGTTATTATTTTTGCACCAACCTAATACATATATGCAGTTTTGTCTCTGTGTGTAAGTGTGCGTGCGTTCGTTCTATATGGATTCCAAAACAACTGGGCTGATTTTTGTTTAATTTTAACGTAAATGTACTATCCGTATCTAGGGGTGCTCTTAGATCGTTTTTTATCGAAATGATTTAAATAAATATCGAAAATTGATCATCGAAAAATCCGATTAAAGGAGGAATAGTTTATATTGACCCTGTTATACAGCCTAACATCACAAGTGCATTTGAGATGTTTTACCACCGCACGGGCAGAAGAGCTCGTTGTATTAAATTAACAGTATGTTCTTTGGTAAGATAGTGGCGCATTCGAAATGGGCGCTTCTGTTTAGAGCGCAGTTAGAACATTGTATTTGATTTTGCATTTTAAACTTTAATGCAATAAATTACATACAATTAATTTTATAAAACCAACAGCAAATTTTCTACAGTGCAATGTAGAATATAATGTATCGTAGACTAAGTCGCTGTGGGGAGGCATATGAAGCTCCTTCCTGGTGTATGGTGTATCGCGGTGAATCGCCGATTAGAGCGAGCAATCAATCGATTTAATTGAAAAATGAGCGATTTCGCCGATTTCGACGACAAAAAATATTCGTTGATTCTCATTCAATCCCGAGCAACGTCAGGTCTCTCTACTAGTCAATTATAAAATAGATTGAAATTCTTTGGTTAAACGACTTTACTGGAGAGAGTAGTAATGGATGACTTAATTAACACTGTGAACATGTTTAATGGGATTTATGGAACACACTATTTTAATGCTTATTTTAACGGAACTAGGAATATAAACGTCAAAACACTTAGAAAGTTTAGCAAATTAAAAGTCAATAATGAAATAATATTCTTCAAATGAATGGTTGTTATCAATGAAACTTTAACATGTAAATTGCAATTCAATTACACAAGTAAAATTAAATTCTAAGACAATTATTTTATACGAAACTAGAATACCCGTCCCAGAGATGGGCATAAGCAATATATAATATAATATACAATATGTACGGCGTCTTGAGCTACACATTTGCATACATGGAAGCAACGGAGGTGTAACGTCTGGTATAGAAATTCGTATCTCTGATGATGTTGGCATAAATAGCGCTGAGATGATAACGAACTATCATATACGACATGAAAAGGAATTGGAATCTTAAGAAAATCTCCATTCTTCCAGTAATTATAGGAGCAACCGAACTCATGAAAGCGAATTTAAAAAATTACATGGAAAATATACTCGGTGAACCAAGTGCAAGAGAAATACAAACAATTGCACTTAAATAACCGGTTAGCATCTTGAAAATGATGTCTCGATTGGGGGGTCTGAAATAGTGGCTGAATGTCTTGCATGATGAGATGGCCATTCACTGGCAAAAACAAACAAGAAAATTGAAGGAAAATCATGCAAGAAGTACATCTGAACTCTATCCATCCTATGAGCTAATAAACGTCATATTTTATAGCACCACTAACTAAATGTATGTTTAGGATAGCGTCGGTAACTAAACGTTTTATATATATATATATATATAGCGTCAGTAACTAGGCGATTTTTAATAGCGTCAGTAACTTAACGTTATTTTTGTATAGCATCTGGAACTAAACGATATTTTGGAAAACGTCAGTTACTAAACCTTATGTTTTGTTAGCGTCAGTAATTAAATGTTAGTTACTGACACTATAAAAAAATAACGTTTGTTTTTGAAAGGGTCAGTAACTAAACGTTATTGTTTTTATAGCGTTAGTAACTAAGCCTTACTTTTTGATAGCGTTAGTAACTAAACGTTTTTTTTTATCGTGTCAGTAATTAAACGTTGTTGTTTCTCGATAGCGTTATTTTCTATAGCACCAGTAACTAAACGTTACTTTCGATAGCGTCTGTAAGTAAACGTTATTTTGATAACATATATAACTAAACGTTTTCCGATAGCATTAATAACTAAACGTTTGTCTTTCTATTGGTTCAGTGAAAACTGATAGCGTCAGTAATTAAATGTTTTTATAACGTCAGTAACTAAACGATTTTATTTTTGATAGCGTCAGTAACTAAACGATTTTATTTTTGATAGCGTCAGTAACTAAACGATTTTATTTTTGATAACGTCAGTAACTAAACGTTTTTGGATAGCATTAGTAACTGAACGTTATTTTTTTTTTAGAGTTTCAGTAACTAAACTTTTTTAAAGCATCGGTAACTAAACAGTATTTTTGAAAGCACCAATATTTAAACGTTACTTTTTGATAGCGTCAATAACTAAACGTTATTTTTTATTTTTGTTTTTTGTTTTTCGTGTTATTAACTAAAGGTCATTTGCTTTTTTTATAGCATGAGTAACTTAGTTATTTTTATAGCGTCAGTAATTAAACGTTATTTTTATAGCGTCAGTAACTGAACGTTATTTTTTGTAGCGTTATCAGCTAAATGTTATTTTTGATAGCGTCAGTAACTAAACGTTTTTTATAACGTCAGTAACTAAACGTTTTTATAGCGTCAGCAACTTATCATGTTGTTATAGCGTCAGTAACTAAACGCTATTTTTTTGATAGCGTCAATCACTAAATGTTTCTTATAGCGCTAGTAAGTAAATGTTGCTGTCTTTTTTTATATAGCGTCAGTACCTAAATGATATTTTGGGATAGCGTCAGTAACCAACCGTTATTTTTTCCGTACGAAATCTGTGTCGCTTATTTTAATTATAGAGAAAATGGATGCAATTTTACCTCCTTCTTTCTAAATTGTAAAGTTATCAACAAGAAAATAATGTGAAAACGTTACTTGTCGTGTTGCTTGATATTCGTTTCCCATATAATGAGTTCATTAGGTTAAGAATTTGTTTCTCAGCGGTTCGATTAAAATCTTATGATTCAAAGTTTTATGTAGAAAAACTCTTGTTTTTATTAGTTTAGTTTATTTATTTTATTTATTTTTTTAACTTGCTAATTTGAAATGGTTTTTGAGGAAGGTTTGAGTTCAGAGGTCGACATCGTAAATGATAAATTTACAAAAAATAATGTCCCCAAGTTACTCGTTGTGTTTTTAGTCCGCAGTTCATAAAACTCAGTTGATTAGTTTAGGAGAAAATCATATGCATGGCAATATATATATAAACATTTAAGAAATATTGTTGGAAGGCTTCGTTCGGTCTCAGAAGACAATGGATACCTCCTGTAAGGGTAGCTGCTCGTGCAATTGTGAGCAAGGGTTGCGCAATCCCTATAACTATAATCTCTAACTCTCCTGAATCGGCACTGATTGAGTTCAGTGATAAGAAGACGTCCAGGAAGACTGGAAACAGTGCCGAGATAAGCGGAGAGCACATATAGCATCTTTAATTCCCAAATAGTCACCCATTTTAGTAGTGATCAAGCTCAACGTTGCTTAACTTCGATGATCTAACGGGAACCAGTATGTCAACGTTATTATGCCGTACAAATATTGTTAAAAGCAACATAGTTCTACTGCTTAATTATACTTATTTTAAAAACTTGAAAAAAATTTTCTAATGATATATCTTGCTTTGTGAGGCAAGTGGACTATAGATTCTTACTTTTGGTTCACTGACTTAGTCGGATTTTGACCTTAGAATTCACCATCATCCGTTCGTCCGTTCGTTCCAAAAAATCTTAATAACTACTCATTACATTTTTCTGAAATTTTGCATGAAATTGCAACTACTCAAGGGAGGACATGTAACATTCTGCGTCTCAAGGGGGTCAAAAGGTGTCAAAATGGCCAAAAATGGCACTTTTCAGGACATAGAATCCTTTCCAATCATTAGATTTTGTTGAAAATTACCCAAAAGGAAGATCACATAAACATACATCTGGAAACGTAATATTTGACCCTGGGAAAATTCTCGTTGCGTCTCCAGGAGGTCGAAGAAGGTAAAATTGGCCCTAAATAACACTTTTGGGGACATAGAATATCTTTTTTTCGGCCATTAGATTTTGCTGAAAATTACCTAAAACCAGGACCACATGGATATACATCTGGAAATGTAATATTTGACTCTGGTGATATTCTTCAGTTTGAGCCCCAGGGGGTTTAGTGGTGGAAAATACAGCTTTCGGGGCTAATTTTTATTTTTCTCCAAAAATTCAAGGCATCAGTTGTGAAACCATATAGTTTTGGGCTTGTTTATTTTGACTCTACATTATTGGAAACATTGAGAAAATAGAAAAATATGTTACTAAAATTTGAAATGTAGTTAATGGTAACAATGTTTGCTTAACTACACAAATGCTGCCTAAATACACCCGAGAAATAAATATATAAGCATACCTAACATTATGTATGGAAACATGTGCGAAATTGAAAGGAATTAAACACTATTTTTCAATTGTTTTTATTTGAAATGAAACAAAACTGACAATGTGTTACCAAAAACGGTTCAATTTTTAATAGAAAACGTTTTTTTCTTTTTTTTTTTATTTATCAATTGAACGTTTTTTGTTCGTTTTTGTCGCCTGCTTACGGGTGCTTATATATATATATATATATATATATATATATATATATATATATATATATATATTTCTTGCGTTTAAATGTTTCGACGTCTCTTTATTTTCATCGGTAGTGAGTAAAACTAGAAACTGATATTTATTAACAAACATTTTATTGATTTGCTATTTCTGTAAAACGTTGGAGAGCTTTACTTTAAAGTTGAAATTTTATGACTCAAAATTTGATGGAAAACAACTCTTGTATTTATTATTTTATTGATAGAAATGCATAATTTGACCCAGAAATATGTGAGAAGATATCGGTCAAAGGTTGAAACAATAGACAAACGGAAATATTAAACATTCCAATAGAAAAAGAATGTTTTGATAAATAAAATCGTCACAAAAATAGTCAGTCAGTCGGTCAGAGAGAGCCAGGCTATGAGACCATTTCTTCACCGTTCGACAACAGCCTAACTCGCACCATCTCACGCGCCTTTCAGAAACGTCAAAACACCAGTAATAATTTATACTCAAAAGCTGATTTGTCGGTGTTAAATAAAAGCAATATATTTTTTTGTAGATCAACGGTGTGATTTTTACTTCGTTTTTAGTGTATATATATATATTGTACCAGCGAAAAAGTAGATGTTAACATTTATATAGACTGGAAAAACGTATTTTAAACAACCAGTCACAGCGAATACGTAACATTTGTGTACCCAGTGCAATTGCTTTAAATATTGTAAACATTTATCATATTCATTTTCGCAAACCAATCATCGCCATATTTTGTTTCAGAGCTTATCCAGGTTTAAAAATATTCTTTGCGAGAGATTCAAATTTTGCAATTCAAGTATAAAAATCTTTTAATTTTCAGTGTTTTGACAATTTGACTCGTCAAAAATACTGCCTTAGTATTGTGCACTTAGTAAATAGCGTTTTTGTCAATTAATCAGAAGTTTCTATTTACGCACGAGCAACCGTCTAAGACAGCATAACTTTTTCATTGTATACGAAGAGATAGTAATATGAAAATATATTAGTGGCAAATAAACTAGACAGAAATGTCCGTTTCGGTCCCGAGGAAACTTATCCGACTCATATATAGATATCGATATTGCATCCATACAGCTATAGAAAGATAGTAAAGAAAAAATAAGAACAAATTAGATATTTTTTCTTATTATTTGGTACAGAAAAAACATTTTTTTTAAGATTTAAGAACTCCAATCTCTGGTCCCCACCTCGCCAATCTTTCACGAAAAACACCCGTCTAGCTGAATCCACTGTGAAAAATTTCCCCCACTCTATATCTGTGCCTAAATCAAAACGCGGATTCCATGAACAAAGCTTTTTTCTTAGAACTGCACGCCTGTGGAACTATGTTCCGTCTGCCTGCTTCCCTCCGGACTACAACTTGGATGTCTTCAAGTCCAATGTTAACAAATTCCTAATGAACCGCCCCCTTAATTAAACACTTCATCAAATCTCCACACTAACGTAATGTACTTGCAATAACCCTTATCCCTGAGTGGCTTCCGGGCCTTGATAAGTGGTGATCACTGTGTAAAAAAAAAAAAATTTCAAGTTTCAAATGATCAGAATTTTTTTAATTGTTTAAAACAATAAGGTTCAGCCTAAATTCAAAAGTCGTCGTTAATTGATAAAAAAGAAGATTCTCGTATTACTTTCGAGTGTTTTTGATTGTTATCTAAACTAGTTTGAAATTCTTATCTAGACAAGGAAAAGTGCATCTGTTCTTCTTTCTGCAAAAAACACTTTTTAAATCCATAAGCATACTAAATCTGAGTATATAACTATTTTTCTCTAAGGCTTTTTATATACTTTTATTAAACAAATAAGTTCTACTCTTTTCACCTTGAGTCTCATTTTCACAACATTTTGGTCGATGTGACCTCCGACCTTCTTCAGATGTATCTTATCGAACTTGGGAATGTTTCTGTCGAGCTCGGAAATTTGGACAGCATTTCGTTGTTTACTTTACGAGATTTATTATTTCTCTTGGCCGGTGTAACAAAAAACATTCCCTTATAAACTTCTTTTTTGTCTATAAGAGAGAATGATTATTTTAAGATCGGATTTTTTCGATTTTCGATACTTAATGAATGAATTCCTGTACAGTGGAGCAGTTAATATGGAAATGCCAATAGAATAGGAAAACACTTGCAACGTCTCTTCTGTGAGGAAAAGTTAAGAATCGAGTTCATCTCTCACGAGATTGCGAAATCGATTTTGTACTCTATCGGAGCAAGAAAGGTTGTTCTCAACAGAAACTCTCCATATATAGCTGGTATGACTATCATGCAGCCAGAGAGTTGTATCAGTAATCAGGTCGCTAACGTATTGGTAAACGAAAAACAAACACTGATTTAACAATAACACAAAATAAAACATTATAATTTATTGAATTAAGATAAAATAAAATTTAGCTTTTATAAAATAATTAGAATTTCGAAATAAATTAGGCATTTTTTTGTATTTATTTGAAAATGTGCGACTCAAAAAACTCTCTTTTTTTTTTAAATGTATAACGTTTTGGTTTAAATGAACTTCGCAATGAGCAGATTCTCTAAAAAAATACTGAAATAAATGAAATATATGAAAATGTATGATTTAAAAAAACAAAATTTTATAAAATTTTATAGGACTTTTATAAAATTTTATAAACCTTTTTATTAAATTAAACATTCGTAATAAAGCAAAATAATTAAAACGTTATAAACTTAATAGTAATAATAACTCTTTCAGTTATCTCCCCTTGGAAATTTTCCAAAATGAAAACAAAAACAAATGTCTTTCAAACTCAAAATGAACTAGTGCCGAATTTCCTGTGTAAAGGAACCTAATATAAAGATATTGATGTCCACGTATTCTGCATAATGACTACGTTAGCGTTTAATGTATTTGATTTATGAAATCTTGTAATAGTTGTAGAAAGGAAACCTTAGCTTGTATGCTGATTAATGTCAGGTGGAAGTGATTAGTGCTGAGACCGATACCAATTTATTCGATAATAAATGTTGAGGATGGATACGTGCTAAATAATACACATGTTTAGCGTATGAGTAACTGCGGGGAATTAAGTCTTTACTATAAGAGAAATGTCTATATTCATATTCCAGTGAACATAAACTTATTGAACAAGCAACTAAATATTGAAATGCATACGTCTGAATAAATTGTACTTTTAAAATTGGTTAAAAAGTTTTACAATTAAAAAGATTTGGCTATAAGTCTTTACGTTTTGTGGTTTAACTCTTTAGAGGGTGACTTATAGAATAGAATATCTTTTATCCCCATTTTTCCCTTGCTGTATGTCACAAAACCTTATTCATTTTATATATATATATATATATATATATATATATATATATATATATATATATATATATATATATATATAAAGTTTGTTTTTGAAATATTGTTAATTTCAATGTATACCGTTTTCGTTTAACGGGTCTAGATTGTCATTTTAAAAACAAGTCACCGTTAATTTTGAGTTAAGCTCAATGTGTCTAATAGCTGCAGAGCATATATAGTGCAAAATTTTGTTGAAAATTCAAAGACTCACGTTTTCCTTTTTTATAACCTTCGTTTATGTCCTGGATTTTTTCAATTACAGCTGTTTCATTAGTGGGAACGCAATTTTACGATTTATGTGTCCATAAAAATACCCTGTCCCCACCAACTTCTTCAGATGTTTTTCCATTAGATTTTTACAACAAAAGGTATATTTTTAACATGCTGAACATCGTATTCGGGTAAAAAAAAATTCCAAAGTCATGTTTCCTCACTTCCGCCATCTTTTTGTGTTATGTGAAGATAGTTTTCCGTTTTAACCCGTAGTTTCGTATTTTTATTTTTAATTTATTATTTATTTATTTATTATTTATTTTTGTTTTAATTTACCCCTTCTTTTTTCCTTCCCTATTTGTTTTTTACCAATTATCTTATAATTTTATTTCTACATTTACGTCTGTTTATTTTAATATTCCTTCTTTTTTTTTGCTTCTGATCTCTATATATATGTATACATATATATATATATGTATATATATATATATATATATATATATATATATATATATATATAGAGAGAGAGAGAGAGAGAGAGAGAGAGAGAGAGAGATAGAGTTTCATCCTTTCGGGTATCTGCAGTACAGGGTATCACGATTAACGCCAGTCGACAGCTTTGAACCCGGCAACACGAGCCATCTCTGGCTCGATTAGCAGAGACCGTATCCAATCGGCTACCATTAACTGTGAGAAATGTCGTTGAATTTAAGCATTTTATTTTTAAATGTTTTTTTACGTCAGTCACAGTGATCTAATCGTTATACGATTATCTATTCATAGTATTATATGTGTGTGTGCGTGTGTGTGTGTGTGTGTGTGTGTGTTAGCTGGCCGCCCGGCGTTTCCAGATCGTATTGTACGCTTAAACATGATATTTTAATTTATGCAGATTGCGTATGTATTATTATAGAATCAATCCTCTATTGATTATTATATATATGTAGATAAATTGACCTTGTGGACTAATTTGCAAATACAATAATAAAAAAATGACAGTGATAATGTCGTTTAATAAATTCCGTTATTGTATATTTACAATATCAACGTCAACGTCAATATTTGGGCTTGACAATGACTGCCCTGGAAAAATCACTTATGATTAATTTTAATTTTAAAATATGCAAACAAAAAAAGATTTGCAGCGATTTTAAATAATACCTCTTCTTCGTAAATTGAACTCATTAATAAGAAATATTAAATTAAAAGGTGAGGTACATCCGGACATAGAATCATTCGATCTGTAGTTTAAATACTCTGCCATTGAACTATATATCCAGATGACAATAAATCTTTTTTTTTCATGATTGCTGAGATTTTATTATTTCTTTTGACCGGTGTAACATTAAATATTCCCTTGTAAAATTCTTTTCTATCTATAAGAGAGAATAACTATTTTAATATCGATTTTTTTTCCATGTTCGATACTTAATGAATGAATTCCTGTATAAAACATATCTAAGAATATTGCCAGATATATGAATTACCTTTGTGTGAAATTTGCAAAGATACACTCAGCTGTTTCGGAACACATAAGGAAAAATCAACACACACATGCACACACGAAACTGACTTTTATACAATATAATGGAATGGAATGAAAGAATGAATGATGTCACCCATCCCCTGAAATCATGCATTCCATCATAAACGAACTTTTCTGTAAAATATGAGGAGGCTACATAACGGCCAAAAAACGGTCGCGTAGTTGAAACAATAATGTAACTAAACAGAAAAGAAACGGTAATAAAAAATTAAACGCATATTTGCTCTACAACAGTATTGAGCACTTTCTTCGGGTTTTTATTAAATACCATTCCTACTATATATATATATATATATATATATATATATATATATATATATATATATATATATATATATATTAGATGGGACGATTACAATTTCTCCCAATTCCGATACAATTACTGATTCTTTTCTATTTTACTGATACTGATTCGATTACCAATTTCGATTCTTTTAAAATCTTTAAATATTTAATTATTTTTATTTTTTTAATTTTCACATTCTCTTAAAACTCCAGTAATGTGCGCATAAATGTTCGCAACCGTAAAATATACTCATGAGAGCTGGAGGTGATCTATAATACAGCTGTTTTGATTAATATAAGTTGTTTTGTTGTTAATGTATGTCTTTTAAATGAAAAAAAAAAGATTTCGCGTTTATTCATTTTGATTTTTTAATATCGTTTATTTCTCACGAGATTTCCGGTGCTTTATTTCAAGCCAATTCATACTTTTGCGTTGTCAATCCAATCTTACACGTAAAACCTGAATAAAACTTGGAAACAATACTATCTTGTTTGACATTTACATTTTAAAAAAGTAAGTTGTAAGAAAAAAATATATATATATAAAAGAGAAAACAGCTGACGGAGGGACAGACAAAATGCGAGTAAAAAGACGCAGGTAAATCCGTTCTTCCTTTTCCCTTCTGTCTGTGTATTTTCTTCTCTCTCCGTTTGAATTCTATCTTCTGGCGAACTGTTATTATCTGTACCTGAGCGTGACAATTTGTTATGGACGAATTTGAGAGAATACGGAACTATCGGAAAAAACGGAGCTTTTTGGAATATCGGAATCAGTATCGGAGTCGGGAAAATGTGGCCCTATTTTCCAATGCCAAAACCGATTCCTTTAATTATTTATTTTATTTTATTTTGTTTTTATAAAACGTCTTCCATTGCTTGTATGGCCCTGTCGGTGGGGCATTAGAATACGCCGACTGCCCCCCTGCAGAGGGTAAAAGTCCTTCAATGGGGGTCCTGGATATGACCTTAAACTATATCCAGTGGTGAGGCCACAGCTTGTGAGCTTTGGGGAGTGTGGAGCCACCCTTTAATTACCATTGCTCCCAGGTCCACTCTGACCCAGAGTGGGAGTACCTGTTAGGGTCCCAACTATGGGTTAAATAGAAACCGACGTGAAAACAACAAATATATTCTATTAAAAAAAATGTTCTTCAAAATCTTTGAATTCGGCATTAAATAACCCGAAAAGGGTTGATATGCCGTAAAACAAAAACAACCAAACCAAACCATTGCTTGTAGTAATAATAAAATGATAAATATTTATTGATTTAAACTTCCAGTAAGACTAAATTCTCTAGATCACATCCTCACAAGTGTGTTTTTACGTTTGAGAAAATGCATGCACGTTTAAGATGTGTTTTTACAGTAATCTGGACAAATAACAATTTCATAGTTAAATATTTAGAGATTTATAAAGAATCGGCAATTGTATCGGAATCGGGAATTACGTACGGAATCGGTAATTGTATCGGAATCGGAATAATATAGGAATCGTCCCAACACTAATATATATAATTATTTACTATAATAATTATTAAATACCAACAGACACTATTCTTCATCCTTTCACGAATCATCAGTGCAAGGTGTCATAATTATCGTTGGTCGGGAGATTCGAACCCGGCAACGAAGCCATTTGTGACTCCATTAGCAAGGACTAAATCCACTCAGCCACCGTAAACGCGAGAAATATCGTTGAAATTTAAACATTTATTTTAAAATGTTTTTAATGTCAGAGTGATCTAATCAATATAATATCATGATCTTCGCATGAAAGCTAAAGTGGGCAACTTTATTTCAACTGTAAAGTGCTGAACGATAAGAAAGGAGTTTCATAAAAGGGATGTCAGACAAAAGCAAATGTAACCTTAAATCTAATATAACTATTAATCTTCATGTAGTAATGCCAACCAAATAAAAAAATCTCAATACAAACACAATAAGCAGTAGAGCTTATCATAAGGAAAAAATACAAACTGCAAATTAAAATTTACAAAGAAATTTTTGTTCGACAGAATGTTCCCCAAAAATGTCCATGTTTCATTTAATGCCATTACTAGCAAATTCTTAGCTCGACTATACCAGTAATTTGTTAATATCTTTCTTTCTCTCTGAAGAGAAACTTTTCGGATTAAGGATTTCTTTTTTTCTTTTTTTTCTTTTTTTGAGTATTCTGTCGAACAATAAATTCCCTTGCAAATTTTAATTCAGTCTTGATTTTTCATCATATATATATATATATATATATATATATATATATATATATACATACATATATATATATATATATACAGTCATCCACATACAGTACTGTTTCGCTGTTTCACAGCTCATCAGTGCAGCTAGACAGGCAACGTCCTCAAGCCAGGATCGAAACCCTACCGCCCAAAAACAGTCAAGGCTCCTCACCATTGCGCTATACCGCTGCTGCTGTGTGGGTAATGAATTAGCGATGTTTTGACATCGTCCAAATGCCTGCGTCGATTAATACGCTAATGGCAGCTTGTATATCACTTCCCAATATGCTCAACCCAAGGTAGGGAGCATCATAGTCATCCACATGCAATACTGTTTCGCTAAACTATTGAATTTCAACGAGGTTGTTGATAGTATGAAAAAATAAGGTTATTATTTTCTTCAATTTAGGTTTTTAAAAATTACCATAAGTAACTACAATAAATCTACTGTTTCAATCTTAAAAAAATATCGTCAGGCGACACTTTATATATGTTGGTAGTTACGCATATGAATATTGTTTATTTAAGCTATGATCACAGATTTACAAAAGGCCCACCTCTGGCGTAATAAGACCTGCTCTATGCACACCATGTTACTTAACCAGGGCTAGCACTTATAATAAACTATAATTTATAGAATGTTTTAATTATGCATAGAAACAAAACGCCTTCTTTCTCAGCACGTTTTCAGTTTACCCAGCGTTCGATTCACGTCACCTCATACTTTAGTATTGGATTATCGAACCTAAAACTCATGGATATACTAAACAAAGTGCTTCAAGGAAACGACACTATTTTGTTTAAAGTTTCCTTTTTTAAAAGCAAGCCATAAAAGAAGTCAAATATTTGGCAGATATAATGTAAGTAGAAAGACAAGGTATGTCCTTCCTCACCCCCCCCCCCTTTTGTATTTTTCAACTCTCCTCCTTCTCCCCTGTTCGTCTGAATTTTGTTTTCTAGCAAACTGGTATTATCTGCACAGGAGCGTGACGATTTGTTATTGACAAGTTTGAGAGAAGGCATAACTCATTTTTATATAGATACGCTGGTAGTTACGCGTATGAATACCTTTTTATTCTTTCATTTGTGATCACAAATTTAGGAGGTTCATTTCGAACGCAATAAAAGTGATTCTAAAGACACTTGGCCACTTAATCGGTCACTGACAGATTACTACGCGGAAGTATTTTTTTTTTTCGTTAACCATAGAAAAACAAGTGCGTTTAGCAATTGAAATACTATTTCGCACCTTGCGTGACGGATCGGATGCGCCTTTGGGCATGGAGCAGAGTGAAGCATCAGTTCTGATACTACACGACATCATTATTTTATACACAGTCAATGAAGATAGTTCTTTCAAGATTTGGGCTATTTATGTTTGTTCTAATTTAGAGTGGCTCTTTTGAGACACTAAAAATCCACAATTGTCCACCTCTACCTTCTTTGACAGGCTAATGAATAGAGGCAAATGACATGTACGGAGTGAAAAAAATAATATTTTAAATTACATAAAATAAAAACAATTTTTTACAAAATATAATATATTAATATTTGTTTGGAAGTAATTACACACTCTCCGGCATTATTAACATTTTCAACGGATATATCACCTTTTGTTTTTTAAAACGTTTTTTAAAAATGTATTCTAATTTTGTTTCAGTATACAAGGTGACACCCATCCAATGCCACCCAGGGAACCGTTAATCATATTGATATCTCATTCTGCCAGGCAACCAAATTTTGATAAAATAAAACTAAAATAAATTTGATTTTTTTTTTTATGTAAATCGTCCCAGACAGGACATGAAGTCACTTAATGCCAGAGCTAAAAAACACATATACTACTTCAAGATCAAAGAATAAGTGTTAAATCGAATAGATTATGACCCAGAAATCAGCAATTCTTCCCTCTTTGACAGAAACATAGCTCATAGAATTTGAGAATTAAAGAACAAAATAAGAAAGCGAAAGTTAGGAAGGTGCCAAAAGTAAACTCAAGTTCAACTTCCTACTCGCCTTAAATCATAACGTGAAGGCGAGTTAGTAAGGCACCTTTGAGATTCGAACCAGAAATAAATATCCAATCATATTTTTTCTGTTCTTTTTTATATCTTCTGAATTTTCCATCCTTTCATTTTTTTTCAACTTTTTTTTTAATGGGAGTCACCATTTATCAAGGCCCGGAAGCCACTTGGGTATAAGGGTTATTGCTTATACAATAGTCACTGGGATAATATCGTCGTAATCGTTAGTAATGGAGATTTGATAAAGTGTCTTACTTAAGGGGGCGATTTATCAGGAACTCTAATCGATCCGTTTTAAAAATATAATATTGTTGTTTTCAATTTTTTTTTTTTTTTTTTTGATTGTTTTTTTTATCATTATTTATTTTGTTTAGTTATCCGCAGCATTTTCAGAACATGAAAAACACGTCTAACTTAGAATAATTTAACTTTTCCAACTGAAAAAACGATGCGTTCCTCTAATCGATCTGTTTCGAAAAGATATGATTGTTGTTGCTTACGTTTTGTTTTGTTTGTCTTTTTTGTTTGTTTGTTTGTTTGTTTGTTTTTTAGGTTTTTTTGTTTTGTTTTTTGTTATCTGCGATATTTTCAAAGAATGAAAAACACGTTTAATCTAAAAGTTTAACTTTTCCAACGTTTTGGTAATCTTTCAAAAACTCCTAATTTGTTCACCGAGTGTTAGTTCAACAGTCTTTGTTTTCATTGTGTCCTATCAATAAATCGATTTTATTGGATAAAATTGGTAAAATACAACAAAGCAGCTAGAAACTATAGCGTCTATATACCACAATGATGTTTGTCAAATGTCATTTTAAACCTGGATATATATATGCCTTTCTTCTGTTATAAGGGAAATGGTACATTTTCAGAGAGTTACTATGGAAACGAGGACAAATTGTTGGGATGAAACAAATCTTATCTCAAAGTAGATTAACATTTTTGTTGATGATGTTGTTTGCCAGAATTATGTCTCCTCACATTCTTCGCATCTTAAGTCACAACAGATTTAATGTTTAAAACCGTTATTTGTAAACAAGCATGAACAAGTCTGCTATCATTCTTATTGCGACCCTGTCGGTGGGACATTAGAATACACCGACTGCCCCCCTGCAGAGGGTAAAAGTCCCTCAATGGGGGTCCTGGATATGACCTTAAACTATATCCAGTGGTGAGGCCCCAGCTTGTGGGCTTTGGGGAGTGTGGAGCCACCCTTTAATTACTATTGCTCCCAGGTCCACTCTGACCCGGAGTGGTAGTACCTGTTAGGGTTCCAACTATGGGTTGAATAGAAACCGACTTGAAAACAACAAATATATTCTATCAAAAATTTTTCTTCAAAATCTTTGGATTCGGCATTAAATAATCCGAAAAGGGTTGATATGCCGTAAAACAAAAACAACCAACCAACATCATTCTTATTGCAAAAGTTGGTTATGTTCCAAGCGTGACGATATTTTTTAATACAGTGATTTGTTGCTTCGATGTAATACAAAACAATGGACCGTTATTGTTAGACTTAGAAAAGATCATCGATTATTGTTAGACTTAGAAAGGATCATCGAATTAGTTAGAGAATCATTGTTTGCGATATTAATACAGCGAGATGTTGGTTGAAGGAGTTGTTCACAACTGTATTAAGGCCGATGTCGAGTGATCAATAAAGAGCTATACCATCAGTCGTTCTGAAAGTTTTGTTTAGACGAACGGGTTTTCTGAAAAACTAGCAAGTTGCTATATAAATATGCTGTTTCTTTGAAAACTGGTACATAATTACATTAAAACCAAAGAAAAAAAACAGTATCTCTTTACAAAACCTAATCGAGTTGACACTCAAAGGACAATTTTTCTAAAATTAAAGTATTATACATTCGCAGCAACGCCAGTTCAAAACAATACCTACTTGATGGTTTTTGTTTAGTAGTTTTAGACTTTTAGTTGTATATACAAACGTACGAACACCGAGACAACCACACTTTTAATAGATGATTATTGACTTAAACAAGATGAGGCAATTTCCCGCAGTCATTTGATGTTTCGTTGTAATGATCCCAGTGACGTCTATGCATCTGTATGACTCTGTTACAAACCTATTATTTTACTTCTATTTCATATTAGCGAGTGTTTATAATAGCTCAGGGGGATAAACACCCCTGCCTTGCACAATTCCAGGTCACGCTTCTGCAAGCTTTAACACCTGTTAGCCTCAATCTGATATCCCGGAGGGTTACCATACAGGAGACAAATACATTCTCAACTCTGGTGGAGGCAATACGTCTATAAAACGATGGTTCTCTGTAAAAACCAAACCGAAAAGAGGACTCATTGTCGCTGCTCAGTACTCTCCTAGAGATAGTAGCACAAATAAAATACCGGCTTCTAATGTTTTCGTGAGCCAAGAAGTAGTAAAGCTTAGAAAACTGTCATAAGAATGTTCATATCCCTGTGTAAGCTGGTCTAATTGGAGATATCAAAACATAAAAAAATCATGATCTTATTGTGTGTTAATTAGTATATATATTAGCGTAGTCTTGTTAGAATGAAACCTAAGTTTTCTTTTTTAATAATTTCGACGTGCTAGATTCAAAGTCAAGAATGGAATGCTTTAATTATATATATATATATATAAATTTAAAACATTTTCCCTCGTCTATTTTGCTTTTCAGGTCATTTCATATTTTTATATTGCCATAAAATTGTGAGGCCTAAAATTTATCGCTACACAAAACGAAATGCCTTGAGGAAACGACATTCTCTTATTTAAATGTTACCTTTACAAAAAAAATATCCAGTCAAAACATAGATACGAAATGAAACGAAATAGTTGGAGGGGATGACAGTGAGTAGAAAGAAAAAGGTATGTACTTCCTCCCTCAACCTCATCTTCGTTTTCTTCACATCTCCTCCTGTCCATTGTGCGTTTTAATTTTGTCTTCTAACAAACGGTTATGTTCTGCAACTGAGCGTGACAATTTGTGATAGACATACTATTTAGATGGTGGTGGTGGCTACGTGCATGAACACCTATTTATTCTTTAAACTATGATCACAGATTGGTAAGGCCCACCTCTGACGTCATAAGACTAATTCTATGTACACTTAGTCACTTAACCAGTAATACTGATCGACAGCAGCAATTTCAGAGAGACAAACATGCGGAAGTTATTTTATTATTAGACGTGTTCACGGTCAGCATTCCTTAGTTGAGTTTCCGTCTTCTTTTCGTTAAAACTATTTCTAACTTGTTTGACTTTTGTGTGAAATGGACTAGAAGTTCTGATACTTCAGTTCATATTTCATGTCATCTGTCAGTAAAGAATATGTACTTCGAAACAAATACATTTTATTACTTGCATGAATACCTATTTCAATCTTTCATGAAAAACACCCGCTGAAACCACTGTCAATAATTTTCCCCACTCTTTATCCGTGCCTAGATTAAAACGTAGATTCCGTAAACAAAGCTTCTTTCTTAGAACTGCACGCCTATGGAACTCTCTGCCGCTTGCCTGTTTCCCTCCCGACTTCAACTTGGATGTCTTCAAGTCCAACACAAACAAATTCCTGATGAACAACCCCCTTAAGTAATGACACTTTATCAAATCTCCAATACTAATGATTACTACGATACTATCCCATTGATTACTGTACACACAATAACCCTTATCCTCAAGTGGCTTCTGAGCCTTGATAAGTGGTGAACTCCATGTAAAAAAAAAATTATCGCCTTAATCCAGTTAATATAATACGGCACAATCACGTTGACACGCCGGTTCCCGCCAGATCACTAAGGTTAAGCAACGATGAGCCGGGCTAGGACAGGATGGGTGACCATTGGGAAGGCTAGGCGCTGTATGTACGGCGCCGAGTCGTAGAAATTTCCAGGTTGGTATCCGGCGGCGCGTTTAACTCACGGGCGAGATACACCCCCGAATCAAGACGGAAAGCATATGGGAAACTACCGTCTTTATTAGTCTTCCCGAGATTACCATGGCTCCACAATTTGGAGAGCTGTGGTCGACGACGCTTTAAAAGATCAGGGCCGCTGTATGCATGCAAACCAGAACCTCCCTTTTGGTATTACTGATTTTTCCCCACATTTAAAACAGACCTTTAAAATATTTTAAATTACATTAAAAAATATGCTTTGTACAAAATTTATGAAATATGATTTAGTAATATTTGCTCGTTTTGCTATGAAGTCCATTGTTCCATCGGACAACTCTTCAGAGACAATCTCATCTGTGTCAAACGTGAGGATCAAAGAAACATATTTTTTCATTTTAAACAGTTTTTTTAGAGTGAACATGACCAACACACTGAGAAAAGAGAAGAAAAGCCTGGGAGCATTTGGATTATATTTATAAGAAATATATATCTAAAAATATATTTTTAAACTCAAGTATTATATATGTATAAATGTATATATATATATATATATATATATATATTCATACATACATATATATATATATATATATATATATATTCATACATATATAATTCTTGAGTTTAAGAATATATTTCAGATATATATTTCTTATAAATATAATCAAAATTGTTACATATACAGTATCGGCCATAATATAAGGAACGAAAAAAATTACAATTATTCATGTATATTTCAAAAATTAGTGCATGGATTTTTCTTAAATACTCAGAATAAACAAATAGAACCAATGTGTATAAACTAGTACCAAAAAAAAAATACGATTCAATATTGAGAAATATTTTAGTTTTAAATTATATCTGTGGATTTATCCTGGCCAAAAGTTAAGGAACGAAATAGAAACTTTATGTTTTTTTTTTAATGCAAATGTTTTAAAAAATAAATTCATTCAATATTTAGTGAACATCCCTTTATTCTTTATGACCTCACTGCATCTTCGACCACAAGACTGGATTAGTTTCTTGCAAAATTCAGGATTTATCTTTTCCCACTCTTCCTTCAATAAATCCCACAAATGATTTTGATTTTGGGGATTCCTCGTCTGTGCTCTTTCTCCAACCATTTTCCAAACATTTTCTATCGAATTCAGATCCGGACTCTGCGCTGGCCAGTCCATTACTCTTACTTCTTCTTCCTCGAGGTAGCATCACTTTTTTAGCTTTATGGCAAGGGGCGTTATCTTGCACAAAAATGCTTGGCTGATTAGGTGAAAGGCGTAAGCTCTCAATGACATGTTGTTGAAGGAACTGCTTATAAGTCTCCGCATTAATCCTACCATAGATTCGAACTAGAGGGCCAACTCCTTCCGAGGATATCATACCCCGCACCATTACACTTCCCTCTCCGAATTTAAGTGTCTTTTTAACACATTTGGAGGATAATCGTTCACCTGCTTTACGCCGTACATGCTTCTTTCCATCAGATCCAAACAAATTGAACTTGGATTCATCGCTGAAGTGAACCTTAGCCCATTGTTCATCAGTCCAGACGACATGCTCATGGGCAAACTTCAAACGGCTATTTTTGTTCTTCTTGGAGATCAAGGGTTTAGATACTGGCACCCTGGCATGCAATCCGGCAGCTGCTAACCGTCGAGAAACAGTTTTTCTAGATATATTTTTCCCAGTCTGTTCATTAAAATCACGAGAAATTGATGTTGCGGATTTGAATCGGTCACTAAGAGCCTGCCTTACCATAATCCTATATTCTCTTTGAGACGTTTTAGGGGTCTGCCGGTTTTAGGGGATGCTTCTAATGTATTTTTATTCTTATATTGAGCTATCACACGATGAACACCACTTTTTGATCTTCGAACGATATTAGAAATTGTTGAAATTGATTTCTTTTCTTTGAAATTGTCTAAAATTATTTTTTTTTCTTGGAGAGATAGAGTTTTGCGAGTCGGTGACGCCATTTTTCTTTGTTGTGCTTATCAGCAGTTCCAATATTAACAACTAGCTATTTTTATGTAAAGTTTAGTCTCTTAAAAATGAATTTTCTATTTCGTTCCTTAACTTTTGGTCAGGATAAATCCACAGATATAATTTTAAACTAAAATATTCTTCAATATTGAATCGTAATTTTTTTTTTTTTTGGTACTAGTTTTACACATTGGTTCTATTTGTTTATTCTGAGTATTTCAGAAAAATCCATACACTATTTTTTAAATATACATGAATAATTGTAAATTTTTTTTCCGTTCCTTATATTATGGCCGGTACTGTATATGTGTGTGTGTGTGTGTGTGTGTGTAAATTTGAGTTTTTTTTTCACTGACATTGATATTAAAAGCTTACTTTTTCTATTCAAAAATTATTAAAACGAACTTCTTAATATACTTTGTCATGGACAGGCGAGCGACTACATTAACATTGACTAATTTGCATACTATTTTTAAAAAAACAACTTTCATTAATTAATTATTCAATTTTCTTTCTAATTGGATGAAATAATTAAAATATAATCATTCGGGAGTAATTTGATATTTTTTAATGCTTCATTTCAGAATCAGTTGAAGTACCTTATCGCGGTGTGAGCGGTTCCTTTGTTGCATTAGTTTGACAAATCTAGCCTGCGCATCTCGGGAAAAAAAAAACATAATCTTGAAAGATTACGACTTGAATCATGATTATTCCTGCCGGATTAACAAATTCGGAAAGCTCTGCTGTTGCTCAATGCTGCGAATTTAAACACATTAAAATGTGATCAATAAAATTATGACGAAGATATGGGAAGAGTTTAATGACAGTAAGTTTTTGTTTGAAAGGTTTGAGTGACACCTAGGAATCACACGTGGTATCAATAACAGAATGCGACAAAATCACGTTACTTTCGGGAGAGAAATTCCATTTCTTCCTGGCGACACTTTAAGCAGAGTGAACGATATTAGGTATTTATATAGATTATTTTATAAGTTTTTCTTCTGTGTTTAGTTTCGTAGTTTTTCTTCTATGTTTAGTTTCGTACTTTTCTAGTTAGTATAAATTCAATTGTTTATATTCGTAATGTTGAGATGTGAGAAGTTTTTTAACTACTTCCGTTTATGGTATTATTTTTACTATAGTTTTATTTCATTTGGAATAGTTACTTCCGTTTTGTCTTTTTCATATGTTGTTAATGTGTTCTGTCACTTTCTTGGTGAGTTCTGTATTTTATTTTACTCACTTTCATCCCAAACAAGGCATGTCGCCACTTGAACGTAAAGGGTTACTAATTGGGACCGTGCATTAATAAGATTGGTTTACATTACATTTGAACTTTTGCATATCAGTACGGTCAGAATTCCAAAGTCTAGCTGTTCGAGGGAAGAAGCTATTAGAGTAGAAAGTTTTCTTGCATTTACTGACCTCAATAGTGAAGGGGTGTGATTTTGTTGCTAAGCGGATTTGTACGTCGTAGCGAGACAAGTGCAATGAGTTCATCAGAGTTTCTACAATTTTCATCAATGTTTAACTCTGCGTTTTTATTGAAGGCAATTTTCTGTTTGGCTGTACTTTCTTTTCGACTTGTTTCAATTAGTTCTAACTCTAAGGACCATGCTCGGTTTGAGATATGTCTTGTTTAGTCCGCTACCTGTTGTTTCTTGCGTAAAATCAGCAGATATGTCTAATATGTTATTCATTCAATTCTTATTTACTCTTTTTGTTTTGGAATAAAATTCCAATTTTAAAAATGTATTTTATTGTTCATTTCTATTTCATGTCTTTTTGTTCATCATTTGCTTTATGACATTTGTTCATCATTTGCTTTATGATATTTGTTCATGATTTGCTTTATGATATTTGTTCATCATTTGCTTTATGATATTTGTTCATCATTTGCTTTATGATATTTGTTCATCATTTGCTTTATGACATTTGTTCATGATTTGCTTTATGATATTTGTTCATCATTTGCTTTATGATATTTGTTCATCATTTGCTTTATGATATTTGTTCATCATTTGCTTTATGATATTTGTTCATCATTTGCTTTATGATATTTGTTCATCATTTGCTTTATGACATTTGTTCAACATTTGCTTTATGATATTTGTTCATCATTTGCTTTATGATATTTGTTCATCATTTGCTTTATGATATTTGTTCATCATTTGCTTTATGATATTTGTTCATCATTTGCTTTATGATATTTGTTCATCATTTGCTTTATGACATTTGTTCATCATTTGCTTTATGATATTTGTTCATCATTTGCTTTATGATATTTGTTCATCATTTGCTTTATGACATTTGTTCATCATTTGCTTTATGATATTTGTTCATCATTTGCTTTATGATATTTGTTCATCATTTGCTTTATGATATTTGTTCATCATTTGCTTTATGACATTTGTTCATCATTTGCTTTATGACATTTGTTCATCATTTGCTTTATGATATTTGTTCATCATTTGCTTTATGATATTTGTTCATCATTTGCTTTATGATATTTGTTCATCATTTGCTTTATGACATTTGTTCATCATTTGTTTTATGATATTTGTTCATCATTTGCTTTATGATATTTGTTCATCATTTGCTTTATGACATTTGTTCATCATTTGCTTTATGATATTTGTTCATCATTTGCTTTATGATATTTGTTCATCATTTGCTTTATGACATTTGTTCATCACTTGCTTTATGATATTTGTTCATCATTTGCTTTATGATATTTGTTCATCATTTGCTTTATGACATTTGTTCATCATTTGCTTTATGATATTTGTTCATCATTTGCTTTATGATATTTGTTCATCATTTGCTTTATGACATTTGTTCATCATTTGCTTTATGACATTTGTTCATCATTTGCTTTATGATAGTTGTTCATCATTTGCTTTATCATATTTGTTCATCATTTGCTTTATGATATTTGTTCATCATTTGCTTTATGATATTCGTTCATCATTTGCTTTATGATATTTGTTCATCATTTGCTTTATGATATTTTTTCATCATTTGCTTTATGATATTTGTTCATCATTTGCTTTATGATATTTGTTCATCATTTGTTTTATGATATTTGTTCATCATTTGCTTTATGACATTTGTTCATCATTTGCTTTATGACATTTGTTCATCATTTGCTTTATGATATTTGTTCATCATTTGCTTTATGACATTTGTTCATCATTTGCTTTATGATATTTGTTCATCATTTGCTTTATGATATTTGTTCATCATTTGCTTTATGACATTTGTTCATCATTTGCTTTATGATATTTGTTCATCATTTGCTTTATGATAGTTGTTCATCATTTGCTTTATGACATTTGTTCCATTTGCTTTATGATATTTGCTCATCATTTGCTTTATGATATTTGTTCATCATTTGCGTTATTATATCCGTAATTACTGGAATAAGAAGAATAAACATTTGCATAGTACCAATCGGATCTTCCACGTTGGTCATCAAAGGACCATCTGTCGCTCATGGCGCTCAGATCTTTTTTCAAGTCGCACCGATTTGATTTCTGTTGGTTTTCTTATATCACTAGCTAATATATGTTACATACCAGACCCAGGTTTAATTTACTAGTATCCTCTGCATATACGTAGAAATAGCGGTGCGCTCTCACGCACAATGCTCGGGCAGTAAGAACAAACTCGAAAAAGATTAGGAGACAAACATAAACGAAATAGTAAATAGATATTACAAGATAATTACATAGCGAAAATATCTTTAAATCGCCATTAAGTTTATATTTAGAATAAGTTTTTAGGTCATTAACATTAAAATTTTGAGATACCTTCCTTAACCCTTCCGATGAAGAGTAAACGTATTCCATGAGCATCTCTATTGTGTGATTATTTTAACTTTCCAGTAAAATCAATAAATAGTATCAGGTCTATTATAGGGAAACAAATTTTTCCGCCAAGGGAGTCAAGGAGAAGATTTACTGCAATACTGCATTGGCCTTAAATTAAATAATCGCTTTGCTTTAATAGGTTTTTAAATATAATGTTTTTGTCTTAAAATCTATTTTAATATTCATGTTATAAAATACAAGTTAGGTCGGATTCATAACACTTGGAATCAGACGCAATCAGTTAGATTCACTAATATTTCAATTGTGTTTTAATCCTGTTATGAAGTAACTGCAGGATTATTACGACTAATGTAGAGGAGTTAAGAAGAATGTTAATTTTGTGGTGCTAAACACTCATTAGACTTAAGCTTAGAATAAGTTTAAAGTATTCGGTTATTGGGGGGGTCATAATGAAAAAAATCTCATTTAAATTAATTAAGGCTTAATTAAATCTCATCAAAACAAAAAGTCAAAAGATGACAATTTTCTCTTTTAGATGTCTTTGTATATAAGTTTGAAACATTAAGGCACAACATGTCTTGAATAAAACGTACATAGGTTTCATCACTTGAGACATTATTTGGAGAAGCTATACTGATTTCCAATAGAGAATAAATTGGCAAACAAAGCGACATCTTGATTTTTTGGTTAGGGTCAATGTGTAGTGTCTGCGGTAATATTACACTTCACCTTTTCTCTCCTCGGTCAATGGAGGAGAAATCTTTCTAAACAAGCACAATTTTTATGGTTGACCCCATTCAGAGTGGCTCCTTTTTGAACAGCTGGATTTTCTCTACATTTAAACCCGACCTTTTTTCTAATGTTGCCCTCGTGAAGAAGCAAATAAATAAGGAGGTCCTTTTTAAGGTATACATTTTTTATTTAATTTTTTTCCTACTGAGACTCGTAAATTAAGCCCATGATCCCAATGTTCACTTAAAAACCGCTAAAAGAAAGGATTAAGGCCTGGTTTAAGAAAGTCACTGATATTGGAATTACAAACTATATAAATCCGGCAAAAAATCGCTTAGATGTCTGGAATTAAGCAATAATATACTAATTTAATTCATTAAAAATACTTTAAGTTGCTGGGGGGGGTCAGTCAGAGTTTACAGCAGATATTATTGGATCTGTGGTTAGGCTGATCTATATAAACTACAAAGAAGACTTTCTACGTTTTTTACTTATAACTTGTAAACTGATACTTATTGTGATTTGGAGTAAGAGCAGGAGTTTCTCGGTCCCATTAATTTTCACGGAAAACGCCGACGCAGGTTCTAGTTAGTTTAACCAAAAGTTTATAGTGAATTAGTCATTATTTTAAAATACCTTCTTTATTGTTTTATTTCTTTTTCTTTCTTTCTTTTTTTTCTTTTTTTTTTTTTTTGAAAAAGTCCATATAAAATATTTTTTTAAAAAATAACATAACTATCGTTGTTTGAGAGCCGTTGCGAAGTCATTTGTATAAACTTACTGATGCATTCCTGTCAGATATATTTTCGTATGGAGGTAACTTAAATAGAATTTAAAGCAAATTACAATTATATTTCTGGATTTAAAACACAATATAAGACAAACAATCTATTTTAGATCAAGATGATATGTGATAAAGGTCTATTTCTAGAAAAAACTTTACAAAAATGAAACCTACTAATACATCTATAGTGTTTTATTTACGAACTTTTAGGTCAACGAATGCTTTTCTAGATAGTTATTCAAGATGAAACTTTGTTAATATATGAAATAGGATCAATTTAAATAAATATGAAATTAAAAATGCAAGATTAATGTCGTTTATTTCAAATAAACTCTGTCACGACTGATAACATCCTTCCTGAGAGTACAATGCTAAACCTCTCGACCTAACATTTATAGTAAACATAATTGATGAAATGCACAGTAGATACTGGCAAATCTGGGGTAATCAATGTGGCTTCCTTTACCCGGCTAGAAAACTTTTCAGGCCTTCCAATATGCTATATTTCTCTAACACTACCATTCATTCGCTCCCGCGCGGAGAACTTTGCCACATCTAGGCTGGCACACCAGCCAGTAGCCCCCCCTCTCTCTCTCTCTCTCTCTCTCTCTCTCTCTCTCTCTCTCTCTCTCCCCTCTCTCTCTCTCTCTATTTCTCTCCCTTTCTTTCCCTTTTTCCTTTTCATGGACAGTGTTCAGAAAAGGATGTCTTACTGAATAGGTTTCGCACTGTCTACCAACCTCCATCCCCGGTTACATCGCCACAATGTCGCATGCCTGTGCTTGTTTTTCAGGTACTTTCACGTAATGCACTATGACGAACTTACTCCTTTTGTGCCCCTCAATTAAATACCAACAACAGCAAAATCCCACCTCTTTACTATGCAGGTGAGAGGTGGTGGTGGTGGTCTAGTGGTTAACGACGCGGACTGACGACTTGTGTGTCCCAAGTTCGAATCAACTCCTTTTCACAAAATCTATTTCACTTATGATGTTGGCAACCTTTACGTGGTTCTTCTCATAATTACTTGATAACTTTTAAAAAAAAAATTCTGATTAGAAAAATATCGGAGAAATGTCAACAATAGAATCTCCGGATTCGTACGATATGTTGATTTTTTTTTTTTTTTTTTTTTTACAGGGGAGCTACAACTTATCAAGGTCCCAATGCCACTCGAGGATAAGGGTTAATGAATGTAAGATGGTAGTGTAGTAATCTTCAACAAAAAACTGCGATGATAACCATAGAAGTTCTTAAATATCGAATAGAGAAAAACCCACTTCAGAAGCTATTTTTTTTTCATTGTTTCCCCGACTATGCCAACTTGCCGAAATTTAAATATAATGTGAATAAATATCTTGCTGCACAACTACCTACTTCGTATTACCCTATAAGTCTGGAGCCTAATCACTGTAGCCCATTATCTGCCAGTGGCAATTTACCGTGTTCAAAGTAAAATCTATATCAATAAAATAGTAGATGTATGTGTGTCTGTGCGTGTAAATATTTAACCGATAAACTGTTAAAATTCTAGTCACATGACATTAAAATTAACAGGAAACAATAAGTATACACGACGATGGTTTCTAACAAGTAAAATTCTTGTGTGTCTAGATGAATAACGCCTACAGACATATATCGGAAATGAACAGTTTGCATTTAAACTTGCCGACATATTTTTACTTCTTTCTGCACATGCCAAAAATCAGTTCATTTTTTCAAGTCGTTTAGTATTAAATCTTTCTTACCAATCTTTTGATAGTTATATCGGTAGGAGTCGCGGTCGGAACTCTAAATGTTTTGATTTCGATTCTTCCTGATATCATCAAAGTTATTTTGTTCAATCTTTTGAAATTGCTACATATAGGTACAATATAATATTTAATAGATAATTGGCTCTGTAATGATACATACGAAATCTACATTAAAATATATTAAGTGTATTTTATACGGCCCAGCAAGCCCCCGCCCCACCCCACACAGAACACATTCTCGGTAGTAATAGCAAATAATCCAACTCTAAACATGTGAATTCCTTTTAATTTAATTTTAAAGCACGTGACTTGTACGTGCATCGACATTAGTTTATGCATTTCATGGCTGAAATAGATATTTTTTGAAATTCATGAATTTATTAGAACTTAATCATATAACTACTTACGAGATATTCTAATCTAAAATATTTATTACAAATTTCATAGTTCGAATAAAATAATTTACAACTGTTAGTAAAAAAAAACAAAAAAAAACACACACACGGCACGTTCATAATGTCAAAGGACTTCAAAATTCATTGTGATGTTGAAATAGATCTCCTTTCTCTCTCTCTCTCTCTCTCTCTCTCTCTCTCTCTCTCTCTCTCTCTCTCTCTCTCTCTCTCTGTGTGCGTGTGTATGTGTGTTTAAATGGATAATATCTTTCTTGCAACAGCATACTCTGTGCACGGTTATTATCCATCTGTATTAATGGATGATGTCATCCAATGTGCACAGTGATCCTCACCTCTGTTTTAATGGATGACGTCACAAAACGATTACATCATCCAGTGTGGCCAAAGACAAACAAAATGACTAACAAAAAGGAGTTTTCTATGCTATACAGATGGATTTATTAAAAAAAAAAAATACAAAGTTTATTCATTTTCCGAAATAATTATTTTAAAGGTTATTTTATTCAAATTAGTAACATTTTAAAGAAAATCTTTCACGAATAATGTTTTTCGCAAGGTCTGCCATCTGTGGAATGCCTTGCCATGGGACTGCTTTTCTCGTAGATAACAATGAGGTCGTCTTCAAAGCCAGTGTTAATAGATTCGTCTATTGAATTAACGAAGTTTTTTTTATGGAAATAGTTCCAGACAAGGCATGAAGCCACTTGATATAAGCAGCTTAAAAATTACTTCAAGGTCAAAAATTAAGGAACAATAAGATTTTAATGGAACTAAAAAACGGCAATTCTTCTCCCTTTGTCAGAAACATCGCCTATGGCATGTGAGGACTAAAGGAAACGAGAGTAAGGAGTCTGCTGAAAGTAAAACCAAGGACCAATTTCTACTTTTTATTTATTTTATTGTTTTTATTGCTTTTCACCCCCAAATAAGACACAGGGGTCCGTCTTATCTTTGCGTGGCATCTGGCTTTGGAAAGTGGTGACAAGTTTAGAAAAAAAAAAAGATTTTAAAAAATTTGTTTTCATGGCTGTCTTCAAAAATCGAAAATTATTTAGAAGTCTTTAAACTGTCGAAAGAAAACAATTTCTGATTTGAAGTATTAAAGTTTAAAGGCAAAAAAGGTATTACGCGTCATTTCTAATCCGAAACTAAAGTTACATGTGAATTTACGAACGTGCCTCCGTCTTATAAAAGAACTAACATATACACGTTACTTTACTTAAATATTATTTCGAATAATCAAACGCAATAATTTATATACAAACAATTTATACGAATTTTAGTTATCAATTTATTGTATGTATTTTTGGTTTGATTATTGGTTTATCTATTTTATTTTAAATAGAGAGGAGGAGGAGGCAAGTTAAGTGAGCGAATGGATACGTAAAGGAGGATGAGGGGGAATCATTGATTGTCACGCGTTTTGCTCCGCCCATTTTGTGCGGCAGAGCCACGTGTTTGGGAGAGGATTTCACAGCGTCAGCATTAGAGGCGGGGATTCGAGGACAAAAAAAAATAGATTTTGAAAGAAAAAAAAAGAAAAGAAAAGAAAAAGAGAGAGAGGGGGATAGTGCTGGGTAGCATTATTAATAATAATAGTAATGATGTTTGCTTTGTAATAAAATTAGCGCCGAAAAGGAAATTGACTCAATATTATAATGATGGCGCCGCCGAAAAATATTGTTTTCCCTTGTAAAAAAGCAGAACCTCATACGTGATCTTTTGGCGTTTAAAGCTTTAATTTTCAACAGATAATTATCAAATCAAAATGTATTTCATATAAAAGCTTCCAACTCATTTTTGAATTCCGCATGGTCACAAAGAAATCGCCATGATATATTGATTTATTTTCAAGCAATGCTGCTTGCTGCTGAAGTTCCTCGCTTACGTGCCCTTATTCCGAATTCGTGGTCGTGGTTTGCCATCAATGGACTGTTTCTCTTTTACAAAACAGTCATAAACAACGTTTTGAATTAAATTTAGACTGTTTCAAACCGATATATATGAATGCACATTAAAAATAATTAAAACATAATTAAAAAATAATTTTAAAAATTGTTAAATATGATTAAAATATAATTAAAACAATTAAAAATAATTAAAACATTGTTAATATAATTAAAATATAATTAAAACACAATTAAAAATAATAAAAATAATAATAAAAGAATAAAACAATTGCCTTCGAATTATTTTATTGTTTTTTTAGAAAAAATATCATTTTTATTTAATATTTGATTTTAAAACAATTTTTTTTTATTTTCAAAAGAAAATATTATATGATGTTCATATTTTTTTTATGAAAATAAAAAAATGTTTTAATATTTGGTGTGTGTATAATTTTCGTATATAAATTTAACATAAAATGATCCTCAAAGGGCAGTTAATAAAATTGTTTCTACTAACCCTAAGTCCGAGCAGCAGATCATTAAATCACACATAATTGCCTAAAATTAGTTGTATCTCCTATCGAAAAACAAGTGGTTAACTGCCCTAATATGGTAAAAAAATTTCCCTAAAAAGTCATTGTTTTTTTCTCGTTTTCTTTTCGCCAAGTTTTTCAGAGTGTTCACAAGTAATCGCCTAAAAATGTAGAATCCTATTTTTGTGGGTAGTAGAGAGGGTATAAATCTACAATAATACCCAAATGTCTTATAGGTACACATAAGTCAAGTATTATGGTTGATTTGGGCTAAAGAGAAACAATATTTTTGGTCGCGTTTCTGTTGTATCAGGGTATCTTTTTCTACTTTCTCCATCAACCCGATTGGACCCACAGATCCATCATTTATGTCGAATAATTATTTTACTTATTTGCTTCCACTTAAGAGCAAAATGTGACACAATATCGCTTTTAATATGGGGAGAAATCAGCTCCCC
>NC_136488.1:6087959-6102959 GCF_053919585.1 Euprymna scolopes
GTGTGTGTGTGTGTGTGTGTGTGTGTGTGTGTGTGTGTGTGTGTGTGTGTGTGTGTGTGTGTGTGTGTGTGTGTGCGCGTGCGTGCGTGTGTGTGTGTTTGCCATATAGAATAAAGGTTAGAGAATCCAATTAAAAACTAAAAGTTTATTCGTACATCAAATTAACCAGGAAAGATTACGGAAGTATTACCGAATAAAGTGCACCTCCTAAGATGGCTGTGGAGCAGATTTCGTCGCGAATAAGGCGGGGAGCATGATTTGGAAAGAAACATACTGCAGTTTCAATGTATCCGCCCCATTCGGCATTTTCTTTCAAAATTATTTAACATTCAAATTTCTTTTGTGACTAGTGAGAGGGAGCAAGAAATTGGGAAAGCATGTTTTATTCGTGCTCTGGAGGCGTCCTGGATATTATTTTAGTGGTTTAAGTAGAACTCTAAATGGAGGCAATTAATGTAAGATTATATTTTTATATTTGGTAAGTGGTATATGATAATCTAAAAGTGCCCAGCGTCCTATACAGAGCAGATGTGTTCTCCCCAAAGTGGGAAAGAGCTTATGCGTCTTCTGTTAATAATTACTGCATTAAATTTCTTATTTGGCATATGTTAATGCAGAATTGATAAATATCATAAATAAAGCATGTCTCCTCATTGATGCCAGTAGGCATCAATATCCTAAGTAGAACAGGTCTTCTTAAACGCTGCGTGGCTTGGGAGCAAAATTTTCGCTGTATTTTCTTAAATTATTGAATATCATAAAATATACTCGGCGTTACTCGGGAGACAACGTTAAATCAGCAAAATAGAGTAATTGTGTGTAATATTTGAAATCTGTTTTATTTATAGTATATATAGTTTGGTTGTTTGCGGCATATCACACCGTTTCTGGAAATTTTAATGCCGATTCCAGTTAATTTTAATAAAAGTTATTTTATGCTTAAAATTATTTATATCTTCAGATATTTATTCATAGTGTTTTTTTGTTTGGTCTGCTTATTTTGTAGAAGAATATTGTTTTTGGGGGGGTGCTTTTTGGAGGGAGGGGGCTTTGCAAAACATCATTTAGTTTTGCAACGCGAAAGAAAAAATAATATGATCAAAATTTACCGCATTTAAATCAGAAAGCCGATATCTTTAGACAGCCTGTATTTTTCCGGTCGAGTTTTCATTTCGGGTCGCACCATAATAACATGTTGTTTTTTTATGTTAGTTTTTACGAAAATAACCTAATTAAATATATGCTTGTTTGGCAAAAATGTTAAGAGCATGCTAAAATCTATTTTATTCAAATAATTCGTGTAATTGCAATAGAATTTAACTGTTCTGTTTGTTTACACATTTATTCATTATTCATAATTCATCATTTATTCATAAAGGAAAGAAAAAACATTATTTTAAGGTTTTATTGTAATATGGCGCCTGTTTAACAATCGTGTTCGTTTGGTTTTGGGCAAAATGAAATGCGATTGTTTGTCTTAAATTGTATTTCTTGGTTTGAAATAAAATTTTAATTTACTTTTGAAATAAAAGTTTAATTTACTTTTGAAATAAAAGTTTAATTTACCTTGGAAAGTCTTAAAATAAAATGTTAATTTACTTTTGAAAGTCTTGAAATAAAATGTTAATTTACTTTTGAAAATCTTGAAATAAAATCTTAATTTACTTTGGAAAGTCTTGAAATAAAATTTTAATTTACTTTTGAAAGTCTTGAAATAAAATTTTAATTTACTTTTGAAAGTCTTGAAATAAAATTTTAATTTACTTTTGAAAGTCTTGAAATAAAATTTTAATTTACTTTTGAAATAAAATTTTAATTTACTTTTGAAATAAAATTTTAATTTACTTTTGAAAGTCTTGAAATAAAATTTTAATTTACTTTTGAAAGTCTTGAAATAAAATCTTAATTTACTTTTGAAAGTCTTGAAATAAAATCTTAATTTACTTTTGAAAGTCTTGAAATAAAATTTTTATTTACTTTTGAAAGTCTTGAAATAAAATTTTAATTTACTTTTGAAAGTCTTGAAATAAAATCTTAATTTACTTTTGAAAGTCTTGAAATAAAATTTTTATTTACTTTTGAAAGTCTTGAAATAAAATTTTAATTTACTTTTGAAAGTCTTGAAATAAAATCTTAATTTACTTTTGAAAGTCTTGAAATAAAATTTTAATTTACTTTTGAAAATCTTGAAATAAAATTTTAATTTACTTTTGAAAGTCTTGAAATAAAATTTTAATTTACTTTTGAAATAAAATGTTAATTTACTTTTGAAATAACATTTTAATTTACTTTTGAAAGTCTTAAAATAAAATTTTAATTTACTTTTGAAAGTCTTGAAATAAAATTTTTATTTACCTTTGAAAGTCTTGAAATAAAATTTTAATTTACTTTTGAAATAAAATGTTAATTTACTTTTGAAATAACATTTTAATTTACTTTTGAAAGTCTTAAAATAAAATTTTAATTTACTTTTGAAAGTCTTGAAATAAAATTTTTATTTACTTTTGAAATAAAATCTTAATTTACTTTTGAAATAAAATTTTAATTTACTTTTGAAATAAAATGTTAATTTACTTTTGAAATAAATTTTTTATTTACTTTTGAAAGTCTTGAAATAACATTTTAATTTACTTTTGAAAGTCTTAAAATAAAATTTTAATTTACTTTTGAAAGTCTTGAAATAAAATTTTTATTTACTTTTGAAATAAAATGTTAATTTACTTTTGAAATAAAATTTTTATTTACTTTTGAAAGTCTTGAAATAAAATTTTTATTTACTTTTGAAATAAAATGTTAATTTACTTTTGAAATAAAATTTTAATTTACTTTTGAAAGTCTTGAAATAAAATTTTAATTTACTTTTGAAAGTCTTGAAATAAAATTTTTATTTACTTTTGAAATAAAATGTTAATTTACTTTTGAAATAAAATTTTAATTTACTTTTGAAAGTCTTAAAATAAAAATTTTATTTACTTTTGAAAGTCTTGAAATAAAATTTTTATTTACTTTTGAAATAAAATGTTAATTTACTTTTGAAATAAAATTTTTATTTACTTTTGAAAGTCTTGAAATAAAATTTTTATTTACTTTTGAAAGTCTTGAAATAACATTTTAATTTACTTTTGAAAGTCTTGAAATAAAATTTTAATTTACTTTTGAAAGTCTTGAAATAACATTTTAATTTACTTTTGAAAGTCTTGAAATAAAATTTTAATTTACTTTTGAAAGTCTTAAAATGAAATATCATTACAAAGTTGTAATCGATGCAATTTTAACGTTTATTGATTTTGTTTTCTACTAAAATATTTTTTTTACTTTTGTAAAAATAATATTATTCACACATAAAAAAGCATGTTTAGCAGAAACAATAAACTTTAGCAATTCGGAATCTTAACTCATCTTGCTAAGGGAGGTAACTCTATTTTATTAAAGTAATTGAAAAAATCATATTTTTTTTTTAAATTACTCGAATGTTTTAAGAAAAATTACAAAACCGTCGCATTTGAATTTCTTTGTTATTTCTTATTAATGTGATAAAACTTTATTACATTAAATAAAACAGTTAAAAATATTTTCTCTTACAATTCTTAGTAAAATAGAATTACCGCCCTTAGAACAATGAGTTGAGCTTCCAAACAGCTTAAACATTTTGGTTGAATTTAATTCAGATTTACAATAATTGAGCACAATTAAAGAATTGGAATGCCTCAAGTTTTTCGCTTGGTTTGCGGTCACATTTTTGATAAATTAACTATTAATATTTAGTTTACTGTTTTTCATCTAAAAATAAATTTAATTTTAACTATTTACGCTTTTATTTCAATATTTGTAGCACTGACGGATTTTTTATATATAATTGTTATTAATAATTATTAAATATTTTAAAGTTATTACTTCGTCGTTTCTTTAAAATTTGTTAAATTACGAAAAATCTATTTTTTGTGTAGAAATAATTTTTAAAAATATTCCTCGTATATTTATTTTTCCATTGTTATTGTAATATAAAATAAGGGGAATATCCTTTAACGCAGTAAAAAACTATTTGCCAGCGAATAAATATTGAATAAAAGTTCGATTATTGGCATTAAAAGTAAATTCAAATTAAAGACTAACATCATTTCATTTTGCAATATTAAAAACATGCGTTAATTTGTACATGGTCTCCACGTTAACATTTTCTTTGAAAATTACGACTTCTCTAAGCTTCCGAGTATGCTGTAAACGAATATCGCATTTAAATTTTGCTCAAATAAGTAGTTTTCCGAATATTAAACAATATAATTTCTTATGTTACTGCTGGCGACCAGCCTGGGGCGCGCGATAAATACTATATAATTACATATCCCGTTTACATGCATGAACGAGCACGACTGCGTACTAATATGCCACACACCAGTAACAAAAAAATTGCAATATATATATATATATATATATATATATATATATATATATATATATATATATATATATATATATATATATATATATATATATATTATATCCGGAAAACTACTCATTTGCAGAAAATTTAAATGTGATATTCGTTTTCAGCATACCCGAAAACTTCTAAAAGTCGTCATTTAAAAGGAAAATGTTAAGGTAGACACCAGGTAAAAATTTACCAAAAACCCAATTTAAAAGAAATTGTAACATTAAAATATTTATTATAATTTACAATGCCACATAATCACATTGACACACCGGTTCTCGTCAGGTCACCGAAGTTAAGCAACGTTGAACCTGGCTAATACCACATGAGTGACCATTTGGTAATTCTAGGTTCTGTATGTGGTTTACGCTTATCTCGGTATTGTTTCCAGTTTTCCTGAACCTCCACTTTCAACTGGTATTTAACAATGTCGACTCAGGAGAGGCGTGGTTCGAGATTGCGCAACTCTTACCACAAAATTTTCACGCGCAGGCACCATTACAGTGCATATCACTAGTCTGTCAAGACTGAAGGAAACCTTGTATAATTTACAATAAAAGAATCTCAGTCAGTTTTACTTTTTATTTTAAATTTTTCTATTAATTTGAATTGTTTATAAATAAATAAATATATATATATACATACATATACATATATATATATATATATATATATATATATATATATATATATATATATATATATATATATATATATAAGTGAAAGTGTCTGTCTGTCTGTCTGTGTACATTTCCCTCCACTATAACTTCAACTTTCATTCTACAGACTCAAAATTTGATATACAAGGTAGTGAGATTTGGGAAAATCTTTGTAATCGGTTTTCAGTAAAAAATTTGGCTGATAAGGGGTCACAGTTCAACGATTTGACCTTTGAGAATTCTACCAAACTCCTCCGCCAATTTTGTGTCTAAACACTTGAAATTTTAGATATCGGTTCCTTGGACATGGATATAACTTAATAACTTAATTTGAACCCAAAACAATAAATGTTAAGAGGTCCTGATAGGTGTCAAAGGTTTTAAGAAATTGACCTCTGCGGTCTCTACCAAATTACTAATGACAATTTCTGGTCTAAACATTTGAATTTTACATAAAGGGTATTCAGAGATAGGGCAAGTTTTTTAATCAGTTTGGGTCGAAAATTTGATCTACCAATATATAAATGTATGTATGTTTGCATGTCTGTCTAAAACTTTCGACACTGGCGACAGATTTTCACAAGATCAGTATCGTGTTGAAGCTTGACCCTTCAGACGACAAATACCGAAGAATTGACTAAAAACATTAATTTCTTCACCTTCAACTGGGCACTTTTCTACAGGGAGGGGTTTCCTTTTTCCGCCGATATTTTTGAAAGTTATCCCCTCTTTTCGATTGTCTAGCTTTAATTTAAACCTACGCCACTTCTGCTTTGACGGTGGGCGTAACAGCAAAGACATGACGTTTTTTCCCGTTCTTTTCCTCCTTCGCGGTACTGGTTCGAGCTGCCTTTCTACTAACACTTTTTTTTTTTTTTTTGCTGAACACATACCTCCAAACACCCGGGCAACGCCGGGCACCCATGCTAGTATATATATATATATATATATATATATATATATATATATATATATATATATATATATATATATACTAGCATGGGTGCAATGATATAAAACATGGATGACACATTATTTAGAGTGAAATAAATTTCCTCATTAGTTCGCTTTTACTCCCAAACTTATTTTTTGCTTCAACTAACAATAATATTAAAAACACTAAGCTGCAACGATTTTCATTGTGCACCTGAAACGCTAGAACAAAATGTCGATGGGCAAAACGAAAAATAATTACCGTCTTTAGAAACCAGTCGCGAATGAGGCCAAGGGCACATAACTCAAGTTTCAAATTTTTAAATTAAGGACAAGATATATATTTTACTGTTGAGAAACGTAACATATATGAAAACAAAAGAAAATTTAATAATCTTCAACCAAAATAAAAGTGACACAATGCTTTAGATAATTTTATTTAAAAGAAAACAATCTTTGTTTTTAACTAGAAAAGTATTAATTTCAGTTATGTGGCATTAGTTTCGATTTCGACTTGATTACAAAATCTGTGACTTGTCATAACTTATTTTTGGTAATGTTATTATTTTTTAACAAAACTATGGATATAATTTTTTTTTAATCTGTTTTGCAATAAAACCGAGACATTCTCGGTATTCTTTTAATATATCATCTTTGTCTACTGAATGGTTTCTAAATTAGATATTCCATGTGTAATCTATCAGTTAATCCTAATTCTAAACTTATATACGAGAGTGCTACCTTTTCATTCTAACTTACGTGACTGAAATAGGAGTGAACCAAAAAGATTTTTAAACATAAATAAAATACGCATGCAATATTTTTTTATTTGCTAACATGAGTTTATTTACTCATTCAAGATGTTAAAAAATGAATTAGAAAATATTTATATTTTTTAACAAAACGTACACAATTTATTAAATTTTAATTTTTTTTTTTTTCACACAATAAATGAATAATTAATCACAATCCAATATTTAATCGAAATTATAACATTATGTTCAATTTAACAATAATGGTGTGATATAAATATTCTGTTTTCTTGGAACAAATAGAAATAATAAAAGTAAGAAATCGACATTGCGAAATTTAAAAATGTTTCTGAAAGACCTAAAAGTCATTCCAAATTTAGTATGTCTGCGAATAAATCACGGTGACGCAATTTTTTTATGCTAATAATATTTTGAAAAAAAGGGGGCGTGCCAGAGAA
Source organism: Euprymna scolopes (assembly GCF_053919585.1). Classification (NCBI taxonomy): domain Eukaryota; kingdom Metazoa; phylum Mollusca; class Cephalopoda; order Sepiida; family Sepiolidae; genus Euprymna; species Euprymna scolopes. Next base: position 6,095,191 of record NC_136488.1, read on the forward strand.
AATGAATTAAAATGTACTTTCAAACTTGTATTAAAGTTTAAACACAAAAGTGCGTATTTTGATTATTCAGTTATTCGGAAACTTGTATTTATTGTCACTATTTTATACTTGACGCCATTATCATATATATATTTATATATATATATATATATATATATATATATATATATATATATATATATATATATATATATATATATATATATACATGTATATTATATATATATATGCATGTATATTATATATATGCATGTATGTTATATATATGCATGTATATAATATATATACATATATATATATTATATATACATATATATATTATATATATATACATATATATTATATATACATATATATTATATATATACGTATATATTATATATATACATATATATTATATATATACATATATATTATATATATACATATATGTTATATATATACATATATATACATATATATTATATATAAATGTATATATATATTATATATAAACATATATATTATATATACATATATATTATATATATATACATATATATTATATATATATGTATATATTATATATACATATATATTATATATACATATATATTATATATAATATATATGCATATATATTATATATATACATATATATTATATATATGTATATATATATATGTTATATATACATATATATTATACATATACATATATATTATATATATATATGTATATATCTACATATATATATATATATATATATAGTGCAGTAAAATATATAAATATTTTCAAATTCATTTTTATCAACTATTTATATATATTAAATATTTTCAAATTCATTTTTACAACTATATAATATATATATATATATATACACACTTATAATATATATATATATATATATATATATATATATATATATATATATATATATATTCTAAATAATTAGAAATATATTAGTTTAAAGAATTTTATTATAAATAGGTAGACTTTTAATAAAATTTGTTGACATTTTGCTGCATAGATGAAATAAATATAAACGAATTTAAAAGAACGAAATGCAAAAAAAATATTTATTTTAATTTGGCTGAACAATCATTTGATTTATTTTTGTTTTGTTTTTTTTTTTTGCTTTTTCTTTTGTTAAAATCAATAAATTTCATTTCCATATCGATTTAATGGCTACGAATGTTGAAAAAAAAAGATAATGTATATAAGTTATTAAAGAGCGAGAGAAGAAATCTGTTTTGTCATTTCAATAAATCTTATTTTGTTCTTTTTTATTTCTAAAAGGGGAATCACTTTCATTAAAAATCCAGTAAGATTTACGCATATAAAATTGAGAAAATCACGCGACTGAATAAGCGAAAGCACACTGCAGTTTAAATTCGGTCGCTATCTTTTTTTTTGATTCACATAATGTTGTATTTTCTCAAGTTTAGATGTATATTACCAACTGGATTTTAAATGAAAATAATTTCTCATCGTAACGTTTTGATATCCTATTTAATTGTTACCCTCTTATTTTTTTTTTTTTTCATAAATTTCCTTGTTCCTAAACCGTATTTTTCTCCTAAAATAAAATTGTTGGGTTTATTGTAGCTTTTCTTTACGTGTATGTATGTATGCATGTATGTATGTATGTATGTATGTATACACACACACAAATATACATGGTGCTAGTTGGCCGTTGACCCAGAAAAAGAGTTCATTCGCCCTTTGGAAGGTCTTGATTTTAATCCTTCAGGGAGACTAGCCGCCCTCCTCACCAAACAAGTCTGGTGGGGGAACCAGTTTAGTTGCCGGTGACCCGACCATGAGGCAGGTAGTACTGGGTTACATGGTACCAGTAGCATATGACATGACCTGTATATTTGTGTTGTGTATATGTGTATTGCTGCGCCACCACCGAGAATCGAAACCAAAACTTTCAGCTCACGGTTTGTTTTTGCCTCTGTCGTCAATGACTGGGCTATGAAGACATTTATAATGCAAGGCTAAAAATTAAAACGTGAACCAATTACTACTACATTATGCATTCGATATGCCGGCGTTCGACCTTCACCTGGCAAATTTCTTTTTTTTAATTTTCACATATTTGCACCGATTTTTCCCGAGTAACCCCCAAATATAAAGTTTCGCCTCGATTCAAATACCTTATATATGAAGTTTCCTATCTGTAGACCAAAAACTCTACGAGGAGTTTAGTAGGCAAAATTTGTTAAAACAAAATTATATACGTATACATAAATATATGTGGAAACAATTTTGTTTTTACTATAAACACTTACGCAAATATTATGCAAGTATAAATTATGTTGAATATCTGCATGAATATAATTACACGTAATAGTAAACTAAAAATGATTATCCCATAAGAAAACCGAATAAACTAATAGGGAATTAATTAAAATGAATGTTTAAAAGAATATGCAAATTAGCTAGATCTTTTTGCTAGGGAATGCAATTGCACGAGCCATATATAACAAAGTTGTATTTTATTTTTGAATAACTAGAAAGAGGCTTGCCTTTTTTCTGTTGTTCTTGGCCTTCGGGCCGGGATGAAAGTGTAGTATCCAATCTACAGATGTTGCACTAAAGGTAATTTGTCCCGGTCAATGAAGGGAAACCCCTTTATACTGGGAAAATTATTATTTTGGGTCCCAACCAGAGTGCCCCCCTTTTTACCCTACTTTTAGGGGAGCTGGTTTAACCCCACATGAAAAACGACCTTTTGTTACATTTGCTTTCGTAGGGAAGCAAATAAATACTTAAATAAATAGAAAGAGGTTTGCCTTTGTTTTGTTGTTCTTGGCCTTCGGGCCGGGATCAAAGTTTAGTATCTCTTCCGGCAGATACTGCAATCAAAGACCATATGTGGGGGCAACCCCACATATAAGACCTTGGTCAATGTAGGGGCGACCCTTCATACCAATTGTCACTATCCAGCTCCCCTACTCCCCGGGGAGTTAGTCCCCATTTCCCCTTCAATCCTCACATTAAAAATCTGCCTTGTGCTTAATTTGCTCGGTGGGGGGGGGGGCAAATAAATACCACCCTGTTGTTCTTAGCCTTCGGGTCGGGATCAAAGTGTAGTATCTGATCTGCAGATGCTGCACTTTAGATAATTTGTCCCGGTCAATGGAGCGGTAACCCTATATACGGGGACAATTATTAATTTGGGTCCCAACCAGAGTGCCCCTTTTGCCTTCTTTTCGGGGAGCTGGTTTAACCCCACTTTAAAAACGACCTTGTGTCACATTTTGCCTTGGTGGGAAAGCAAATAAATCCTAATAGAAAAGAGTGTTTTTAATATGAATATCAATACACACAACAAAAAAAACGAATATATATATATATATATATATATATATATATATATATATATATATATATATATATATATATAAGGTGACATTGATTGAGATTGTCGGACTGACTTCCTCATCTTGGTTGTTATTGTTGTTATAGTGACAATAACAACCAAGATGAGGAAGTCAGTCCGACAATCTCAATCAATGAAAACAACTCATCTCAAAAATACAGACAATTACTATATAAGGTGACGTATAAAAGTTCTATATAACTTTATTATGTATCAGATCAATAGGTAAAACACTGATAAAATGAAAAGAACAAAAAAATTTAGGGTTTCCTTTTTATTATATATTCTTCCCTTTTATATGTATTTCCGTGTTTTTAATCTGATATTTCCGTCGTCTCTCATTCTTAGTTCTTTTTTTCTTTCTTTTCTTTTTCTGTCCTTTTCTTACTGCCTATTTTTTTTATTTACTTGCCTATAAACACATTATATATATATATATATATATATATAATATATATATATATATATATATATATATATATATATATATATATATATATATATATCAAACTTTTGTTATTGTTTGAGGGGAACAAAACTTTATTATAGCTGTTAAAAAAGGGAAACTGAGTTTTTTGTATCCATTGTAAAAAGAATGACTGAGGGAAAAAAAATTAATGGAAGTTGAAAAAGTCAATAAATAAGGGGGTAGAGTCAGCCGACCTGGTTTCACCCTCACTTTTCACAGCCGAATCGAGAATTTCTTCTTTTTTTTTTTTTTGTATAGGGAAACGAAGGAACGACTAAAATAAAATCAAAGAATCGGAAAGGAAAAAAAATGAAGTATCGACTTAAATAAATCTATCGTTATGATAATTATACAATGGAGAGGAAACGCCTTAGAGACTAATCACGTCCAGACCCAAAAGACAATCCCTTTGCTTACAGAGAGAAGATCTCTTTAAACAGACGTGAATAGTCTCCAAGGCTTTCAGATTAAATAACGAAGAGCATGACTAAAAATGAATCACTGCTGAAATTCATTGTGCATCACGAGTTTTTAAGGAAACGGTCCGTTATCGCAGAATCATACGTATTACTTAAAATATCCGTTGGTCGGTAGATTCTATTCCTCATTTTGCTGGGAACATGTTGTTGGACGCGACCATCTAACCTAAGGGTCGTTCATTCAACGTAGTTGGCACTGCAGCTACATTTAAATCGATAAATAACATTATTCATATGGGGTGGGGCAGAACATCCTTTCGAGAGAATGGCAATAATGGGTTTGTCGAAAACACATTATGTACAGTGGAGGCAAAATAGCAATGTTCAACAGCTGAACTAATCTGTTTTTTCACTTATTGCTCTAACCAAGGTAAACGAATGTAAATTGGACATTTAGCCACCATATTTATGTATTTTGAGAAAAATTGTTTATTTTCCTTTTTATGGCGGAGTTGATCACATCAAGAGGGTACCCATTATTGGACAACGTATTGGTGATCGTTTTTAGTTCATCATCCAACTTAGATTGTGAACAAATCATGAGGGCACGATGTGTTAAGGTCCAAATTAATTCTACTTTCCTTTGTTAGGGCAAAATGAATCCCAACGTGTATACAGACTGGTTTACTTTCGATATGTAGACCACACATTTTGTCTATTTAATAATCAGAGGCAAATAAATTCTTCGCTCAACAAAATTCATCGCGTGTTATGAGGAGAAAGTAATTCTACTTTAGCGTTTCTTGATGAATTAGTAACGAAAACTCTATCAAGTTATCTTTTTTTTTACATAGGCATCACCACATTATCAAGGCCAAGAGGCAACTCAAGGATAAGGGTTAAAGAGTGTACAGTAGACATTGGACAATATAATAATCATTAGTAATGAAAATTTGGTAAATGTGATAACTTATATAGAACGGCTCATCAAGAACTTATTTACGTTAGACTTGAACACAATTATATTGTAGTCAGCCGGAAAGCAGAAAAACGGAAGACAATTCCACAGGCGTGCAGTTCTAAGAAAGAAGCTTTGTTCATGGAATCTACGTTTAGGTTTAGGCACAGATAAAGAGTGGGGGGAATTATTGATAGTGTGTACAGCTAGACGAGTGTTTCTTGTGAAAGTTTGGCGAGGGAGGACCATAGATTGATTTATCGTAAACGAATGTTTTTGGGGATTGTATTCATGTTGGGAGTTGATACGTTTGTAGATGGAAAGACATCAAAGATATAGGTGCACCTTAAAGGGCGATTCTTAGACTTTTATTATTCCTGATATTTATAAATGACCTGATAAAATTGTATTGGTTATGTTTTTTCATTAGATCACGTTTTATAATGGACACGAAAGAAGAAACAATGTACACATATCCAAGGCAATGACCGGAAATGACTTTCAGTCTGCCGTGGAAAGGAACTGCAAATGGATAGTAACATTTTACGATATCAATGCTTATTTCCCTTGATAACTCCAAAAACGTATCGATTGCCATTACGAATAATATCTCACCGAACACATTGATAAAGCAAGATTTCCTTAATTTCGGTATCTATTTATCACCCCTTTAGCCTTAACTACAAAAGCATTTTCCAGAACACAAATTATGTAGTGGATTTTGATTAAAACTGAAATATAATTCTACAAATATTGGTTTAGCTGCATTAAACCTTGACCGGATGGTGTACGGAATGTTCTGTTAGAATATTTATTTTTATTCGTCCTGCATGCCTATTCTTCACGTATCATATATATTATTATATGTACTATACAACCCCCTATATATATATATATATATATATATATATATATATATATATATATATATATATATATATATATGTGTGTGTGTGTGTGTGTGTGTGTGTGTGTGTGTGTGTGCGTGTGTGTGTGTGTGTGTACTTCATTTAATCACGTAAATTAATATACGAAGATATAATTTTATGCGTAAATTTTCAATATTTACTTAAACAATGCTCAATACGTAGGTAGAGCTAGGTAATAAGTAATTTATATTATCATAACTTGCTACTATATATATTTACATATATATATATATATATATATATATATATATATATATATATATATATATATATTATGTAAATATATATGGGTATATATATATATATATATAGAGAGAGAGAGAGACAGACAGACAGACAGACAGAGGCTGTGTACAGTAAAGTAAGAAAATAACAATATAAAAATGTATACTGATGTATTCATTTATTCAATAAGAATGATACATCAATTAGAGGTGTAGGATAAGTAAAACTCACCATAGTATTTCGAAGCCATTCCCATCACCAACCGAAACACGTCACTCTGAATCACTATTTAAACTGGATTGATACTGTAATATTCACAGCAAAGCTTCTGTTTATTTATTAACTAGCTTGGATGCCTGGCGTTGCCCGGGTGTTTGGAGGGCTGTGTTGAGCAACAAAAAGAAGTGGTAGTAGGCAGACAGATTCAAACCCGTACCGCAAAGAAGGAAAAGAATGTGAAAAAAGTGGTCTTTGCTGTTGCGTCCATCGCAAAACCGGAAGTGACGATTGTTTAAATTAAGGCTAGTCAATCGAAAAGAGAGGGATCAGTTTCGAAAATATCGACAAAAAAGCGACCACTTCATGTAGAAAAGTGTCCAGTTGAGGATGAAGGAATTAATGTTTTTAGCCAGTTTTTCGATATTTGTCGTCCGAAAGGTCGATCATCAAAACGATTTCAATCTCGTAAAAGTCCGTCGTCCTGTTGAAAGTTTTAGGCAGACATACATACATTTAAACAAATAGGCGAGATAATTTTTTAAAAATATTTCGACACTGCTTTGCACTCAAAAAGAACCTTAAAACTTTGGATAAAATCTGTGCCCCTTTGCCTTTTAAGAACTTTCTTCAACTGTAATTTTTTCTTACTGTTATATTTTCATTTTATTTTATTTCGTTTTTTTTTTTGTTGTTGTTTTTTGTTTCACTTGATTGTTATATTTTTCTCTTTACTTTTATTCATTTATATTTAACTAGCGCGGATACCCGGCGTTGCTCGGAACCGTATAAACAATAAGAAAATTGAATTTGATTTTGAATATATTTGTTATTCTTAGGAGAGAGAAATTTTTAATGTCTATGTATCATTTGCTATTTCGAGCAAAATAATATTTTACCTACCTAGGTATTTCACGTATAAAATAATTGTATCTTACCTAGGGTAGGTAATTTACAACATGTATATAAAATAATTTTACCTTTGCAAGGACGGGTAATATACAACACATACTGAAAATAATTTTACCTACACTAATACAGGTAATTTAAATACATGTATGAAACAATTTCACATACTTTTTTTTTACCTCAAAACGGACATTACCCTCTCCAAACCAACCCCAAAAGAAAACGAAACAGCACGTTTAAAATTAACATAATCGTGCTTCTTTCTACGCACTAC
>NC_136488.1:6112959-6135459 GCF_053919585.1 Euprymna scolopes
TAAACCATTATAATTATTTGCTAATATTTTCTCCTCTGAAGAGATGGTAGACATCGAAATCCTATAGAATAAGGAGTTATAATATTTCAAATGTATTCTTTGTCTTACATAGAATAATAAAAATCTTTTGATTTGAAATTAAACCATTTCACGTCATATTTTTTTTTGAAATGTAATCATTTTACGTCATAAATTTTATAGTTTATTGAATGACTAAAATTTGATATATATATATATATATATATATCTGATATAGATATCTTACATATAGTTCTGATTTGATATATATATATATATATCTGTAATATAAAGCTGCACGTGTGTGTGTGTGTGTGTGTGTGTGTGTGTGTGTGTGTGTGTGTGTGTGTGTGTGTGTGTGTGTGTGTGTGTGTGTGTGTGTGTGTGTGTGTGTGTGTGTGTGTGGTCACGACTGGGCTCCTATATGATTGAATATTTAAAAAAAAACTGATTACATATAATGATAGAAGATGTATCGAGAATCAGGAATGGGTATGTTTGATCTGGCAGAACGGTGGTTCATAAATATGGTGGAGTCTGTGTTCGCGCCTGGCCCACAAAGTATGGAAATAAAACATGAAAAAAAAACGTTTACAAGTGTTTTTGATATAGATGTATATAAGAATACTTTGATAAGTATGTTTCAACTGAAATAGGGATGGTATAATAAATTGTGGGGTCTGCGTTCGCGCCTGTACTCCATGGAAATATCGTACAAACTTTAACAAAGACTTTTCATATCTATTTGCGCAAGTATACTTTGATAATTATGTTTCATTTTGAAGAAATATGGAAAAATAAAATTATTGGGTGTTCGTTCGCGCCTGACCTTCATAGAAGGTAAATATGTGACAAAGTTTAACAAGGTTTTTATAAAAGGGGGAAGTGTCCACAATAACACCTTAACTTTCATCTTAATTCACGTTAGCATTTATTTATTTTTTTAAGTAAAATAATATTGTGTCGAATAAATTCACCTCATAAATTCACGTTCTAATTAAAGTGAAAGCCAAAAAAAAGTCGGAACTTTAGACAATTCTCGACACAAATCTATATATCTATAAAAACAGAGATGTGTGTTCCACAGACGGTTTCTGATTGATTAATCCTATAATCACATCTCCTAAAAAACTATGGTTCCTACGTTCTTAACTTTACCATAAAATATTATGCCCTTATGTATTGTCCATCTTGGGAGGGTCTATTTTTTCCCTAACTTGCCATTTACAAATTACAAAATTACGAACCTTACACCAGCCATCACAATCCAACATTACTAAAGTGCCGTCTGGCGCTAGCCGCACACACGTACACACAACACGAAAACAAACTCTGTCCTCCAAAGGACAGATTATTAGTACTACTACCATTCCCAGCACCCGCGCACACACGCACACCCACACACCCACACACTCTGGCGCTAGCCGCACACACGTACGCACAACACGAAAACAAACGCTGTCCTCCAAATTTTTAACTATCACTTACTTAGATCTTATAGTCTGCCTTTCTATTAAAAAATTTTTAACTATCACTTACTTACATCTTATAGTCTGCACATTTTTTTATTTTAACATATGGATAATATTTTTATTTCCGTTAACACTTTCATTCATTATTTCTGTTTAACCTGTGTTTAATCAAACGCTTTACAATTACCGGGTTTGTATTACTGTACACATAGATTCGAAAAAGTTGTCAAAAAACAAATATATAACAAATAAATGTTATCAAAGGCAACATAAGTTACTTTTCTGCCAAACTGGATATATTTTTTGTGTTTTTATTTAATGTAACATATTTATTCAGCTCGAAAAACATACAGTGTTTACCGATGTATTCGAAAAGATGGCGTCTCACACCCACTTTAACACCGTAAGTTTGGAAAAAGGTGTCATAAATAAAAAACTATACAAAATACTATTAAAAACCCGCCGAATATATGTCAACCTATGTCACGTTAACATATATTGAGCGAGTTTTTAACAGTATTTTATCCGGTTTTTATTTATAACATCTTTTCCCAAACTTTCCGTGTTAAAGAGAGAATCAGACGCCATCTTGAATGTTCCAATACATCGGTAAACACTGTATAGTTTTCGAGCTAAATAAACATGTTACATTGAATAAAAACACGAAAAATATATCCAGTTTGGTAGAAAAATAACTTATCTTGCCTTTGATAACATTTATTTGTTATATATTTGTTTTTTGACAACTTTTTCGAATCTATGTGTACATTAATACAAACCCCAATTACCGTTTAGTCAATAACAACCTATTTTATTTTTCTTATCTTACACCTGATTACATACATTATAACACAACTTCATTTTTATTGGCTTTGACCCAGAAAATTTTTATTTAAAAACATTTTTTGGTTTGTCCCAGAGGGGGCCTCTGGACATCCTTCCCCCGAACGGGGGAGCAAGCATTTTCTCCCCCCTTCGGGCACCCCCCCCCCATACTGAAACATTCAACAGTGACACGACTAGACACACAGTATACCATTAACTTTTTTAAAAAATAACATGTTTTATTTATTTTTTATTTATTAAAGGTAAGAGAGTAATTCAGGTATGCATACTAAACTGTTAACCGTTAGTTTGCGTGTTCGATCCTGATCGATTCTACTTTTTTTTAATTCTATTTGTTTATTAAATCCTATCCGAAGCTATACCCTTTCCTTCCACCTCCCCCCAAGGGTGGGTTCCTAACGGAAGGGCGTCCGATCCTCCACCCACCTACGGGCAAGCAGGGGGAGCTGTCCACCATCCCCCCACCAAAAGGGGAAGCCTGGCATTTTCTCACCCGAAAGGGAGGAAGCTTGGGAGTTTCTCCCCCTAAAGGAGGGAGCCGGTGTCCCCCCCCAAGGGTAGGGGGCGAAGAGGCCAGGAGGAGGTGATTTTTTTCCTTGGGAGGGGGGGAGAAGCCTCCAGGCACCCTCCTCCCTGAAGGTGGGGTAAATCCAGAGGGGTGACTTTTTTTGTTACCGCTCGGAGTGGGAAGGGGGCCGATCACCCAGGCAACGCCGGGTAACCCCTGCTAGTATTGAATAACTCTGTTTTTTCCTTCTCCACTTGCACGTGGCATCTTTCGAAAATAGATAAATAATAAAAAATAAGAACATTACTTATTATCGTATCAAAAGAAGAGAAAAATCCTGCTCACGTGATTACGTGTCTTTTTAAAAACATTTACATTTTTATTTGTATGTATATATCTGTTTAAGCTTTTTTATCAGTGTACTAGAAGGAATTCAGTTGATTACAACCCTTTTTGCGTGTTCTTTACATTACAATAGTACAACCCTAAATCGTACGGCGCAATACTACACCGTTCAACACTGTAAAACTGAAACGACGCTGTTCTGCTTTAAAAGGGCTCCATTTTCTTCTTATTCATATTTATATCGATTCTTTGCTTTAAAGAACTAAAGTAATTACGCATTTACTTTTTTAATATCCCACTTTGCTGTTTCGGATTATTTTCCTAAAGTAAGTAAAGCTTCATTATTTTTCAACACTGCTTTTGTTTCTTTGTTTTTCGATATTTCGTCGATATTATTTAGTAAGAATGTTTAGCAGAAAAGCCAACAAACGACTACCCGAAAAAATAAATATACAAGAAATAAATGTTGTTTTGAAATAGTTTTTAATGCTCTTTACTTGAAATAATTTCAGCGAACCGAAATTAAAACGAAATTTGAGGCGATAACTACTTCAATGAATTTTTATATAAACTACACATGCCATAATCGAATATTCCTCAAGCACAAAATAACGGAAAACATGAAAATATGTTTATAAATATTCCTTACGTTGACGGAACTCTCTTAAATTATTACAACAGAATGCTCAGGTGCCCCTCCTTCAAATTGAAAACGGGGCTCTCCATTTCAAAGTCGCTGCAATTTTGATTTTTTTCAATCGGTTCGTGAATTAAAAAAAAAATTTTACAAACTACTTAAAAATACAAACCAATGAACTTTTCTACCATAAAAGTAACTTTTATTGACTATGGTATCATTTATTTCTTGTATAATTATATTATTATTATATATATAACATTTTCTCTTTGTAAGGAAACATCATTTTGTTGGTCACTCTTGGCTACGAATGGAAACAAAGTTGATATAAAAAAATATATTTTCGCGAAAATTATCTTTACTTTCATCATATTTTGCTTAGGGTAAAATTTTTGAGTATCAAAACCTATCTCTTTACAACCCCTTCCTTTTCATAACCTATCATACTTTCATCAATCACAGTCCATTTTCTGTGGGCTGTTTTTTAATCCAGTCAACGACGGGTACTTCTGCTAGTATATATATATATATATATATATATATATGTGTGTGTGTGTGTGTGTGTGTGTGTGTGTGTGTGTGTGTGTGTGTGTGTTTGTGTGTGTGTGTGTGTGTGTGTGAAACTGGAAATGTTTTCTCAATCATTAAATCATTTCTCTCCGATAGACTCATAAGAGTAGTGGTAGATGGACAAAAATCGGAGGCCTGCAATATAAATGCTGGAGTCCCTCAGGGGTCAATCCTGGGCCCAACTCTCTTCCTGATCTACATCAATGACCTCCCTAAACACATACCTAAATCATTCGTTGACATCTATGCTGATGACACGACCATCTATGGCAACACATCAAAGGCTGTAAATGACAAAGTTCTCTCTGATTCTCTCTCCTCTAATCTCGAGCGCGTGGTTCAGTGGGGGAAGATGTGGCTGGTTACCTTTAATGCATCCAAAACCAAACTCCTATCCTTACATCATCAACGCTCTGATCCCCATCTGGCATCAATTGTGATGGATGGCTCTCGTCTGGGTGAGGCCCCGTGTTTTGACAAGCTTCTGGGTTTGACCTACACTCCTGATCTGAAATGGAACACGTACATCAAGTCTGTTGCCAAGGTCGCTGGAAAGATGGTGGGATCCTTCTACCGCTCCAGAAGATATCTCACTACTGATGCAATTCTCTATCTATATAAAAGCCAAGTACGTCCAAGGATGGAATACTGTTGCCATATCTGGGCAGGAGCCTATCCTCCCTTGACAGAGTACAAAATAGACTTCGTGGCTTAGTGGGGGATGCCCTTTTCTCTACCCTGCAACCTCTCTCCCACAGAAGAGACGTTGCGAGCCTATCCTTGTTTTATCGTTATTTCCATGACAGATGCTCGTCTGAACTCCAATCTCTGGTCCCCCCTCGCCAATCTTTCACTAAAAACACCCGTCTAGCTGAATCCACTGTGAAAAATTTCCCCCACTCTATATCTGTGCCTAAATCAAAACGCAGATTCCATGAACAAAGCTTCTTTCTTAGAACTGCACGCCTGTGGAACTCTGTTCCGTCTGCCTGCTTCCCTCCAGACTACAACTTGGTTGTCTTCAAGTCCAATGTTAGCAAATTCCTAATGAACCGCCCCCTTAAGTAAACATATCAGCAAATCTCCTCACTAACGTAATGTACTTGCAATAACCCTTATCCCTGAGTGGCTTCCGGGCCTTGATAAGTGGTGATCACTGTGTAAAAAAAAAAAAAAGAAAAAAGGTGTGTGTGTATACAGATAAAGATAGATAGATAGATAGATTGATAGATTATAATTTAGCGTAATATTTTCTGATGTATCAATTACTAACAGAAGGACCTGACGTTGCCCGGGATTGAATGATGATCTCCTATATTTTTCTAGTAATCAAAATCCATTTTTCAATCAAATCGATTGATTGACTGTTCTAATTTGGGATCTATTGCGGTGCACCTGGAAGATGCTTTTTGCAATGACTTAGTTGACAATATATTTTAGTTTTTATTGCACTGTAGAGAACTTATTGTGGATTTTATAAAATCATTTGATGTGTAATGGCTTGAATTAAAGTTTTAAATGCAAAAGTCAAGTTTCAGGCTTTAATTGTGCACTAAACAGAAACTTTCATTTTAAACGTGCCGTTATCATATCAAAGAACCTAAGTTTTATTTCATGTAAGGTCAAGTATCACGATTCAATTGTACATCAAGCAGAAACATCATTTTGAACGCGCCCGTATCATATTAAAAAACTACTTCTAATATTCTATTTTAGGCCTTTCGGCATGTGAGAAAATAAAACTTCTCCAATGCACTTGTGGTGTAAGGGTGTGCAAGGTGTTAACTTTAGTCAAAATCCTTCTTCCAACATATTATATAGATTATCGATTGTCGATAGTTATCGAAGACATTCATAGACAAATCTTAGTTAATAACACTGCCAGGCACATGAAGTAGCTTCGGGTGAAATTTCATACAAATCGGCCCACTTGTTTTCGAGTACACATGGAATGAACTCACACACACATAAAGACACACACACAGACAAAGTTCCTTTTATATAATAGTACGGATATTATTTAGTTATTTTAGTTAAGTTCCTAGTCTTGCATGATCTACTTTGTATATTGATTTTATGCTCTTTAAAACATTCCTCAATTGATTTGAACATTCTTATGTATGATATAGAACATTGAATATGATTACCCTTTAAAAGTTTAAAATATACATAAATATAATTTGTCCGTCTGTCTGTCTGTCTGTCTCTCTCTCTCTTTCTCTCTCTCTCTCTCTCTCTCTCTCTCTCTCTCTCTCTCTCTATATATATATATATATATATATATATATATATATATATATATATACACACTCACTCTTATTATACTAGAGGGTGTACGGCATAATCACGTTGACACGCCGGTTCCCGCTGGATCACCGGAGTTAAGCAACGTTGAACCTGGCCAGTACTAAATGGGTGACTATTTGGGACTTCCATGTGTTTTATTTGCTCTCTGCTTATCTCGGCATTGTTTCCAATCGTCCTGGTCTTCTCCTTGCCACTGGACTCAAACAGTGCCGATTCAAGAGATGTGTGGTTGGTGATTGCGCACCCCTTGCCTCACAATTAAATGTGCAGCTGCCCCTACACGGGCTATCCTTTGTCTTTCGAGACTGAACGGAGGCATCGAACTGGAGGGTTCAATCTCTCAACACTTAATGGACCGAGAAAGGGAGCGAACGCAAAAGCTACAAAAAACTATTATGAAACTAGAAGCGATCGATTGACTCAAAAAAAAAGCATGGCATTGCTACGTTTGTTTGACTGTCCAACAGGAAGGATATTGTGATGGGTGAAAGAAAATATGTAGTACTTAGCTAGGTGACGTAATCAGTAACTTTAAAAGAAAATATCACAAAGAGGATGTCTAATCCCGAAGTTTACAAGCATCGAGATCTAATGGTATAATTCAATATTTTTTTTCTTTTCAGTAAATAATCTCTCGTAATGCGGCGGCGGCGGGTCAGTTATTCGTTACAGTTTGTTTTTTCGCAATTTTTTTATTCGCTTGACGTAGATTCCAAGTTGATTACAGTTTGATCTTTATTATGCTGGTCGATGCATCAAATTACATCATGGCAATTTCGTAATCCTTCGCCACATACATATTCGATTGAAATAAAGCATATGTCCCTTTGCGTTCCTCCACAATACAGGAAACTCTTTGACCAACTTCGCACTTTTCGCTAATCTCCGTTTGAGTTGATTTGGCCGTACGGCATGTGGGTTGAGATGCCACGGATTCATATCATAGCTTGGATCACAGGATGGGGTGCTTTGGGAGTCTGTAGTAAGTGCCGGCTAAAGCATAGAATGAGTCTCTGAAAATCTTTTTGTTGTGTGAGGCTTTCGTTTCCCGCATTGAGTTACCCACTTTCATTATCATCATTTCCTTCCTTTTTACTATTGGGAAAGAGGGGAAGTAAGAGTTTTAGAAAGAGGGATGGTGGAAGTTTGTGTCTGGTTTGTTTCCGCTATCGCTTTTAGTTCGTAGGTGGATTGAGAAAGGGGTCTGGTAAATCTAAATGTAGCTGGTCGTCTGGCCCTTTCTGTATTATGACCCCGCTATGATTTTACGTCACAATATATATATGTGTGTGTGTGTGTGTGTGTGTGTGTGTGTGTGTGTGTGTGTGTGTGTGTGTGTGTGTGTGTGTGTGTGTTAGAAACAATCTACACGGATCAATTATCGTTTCGACGTTAAATTGAATTCATTAAAATCTTTACAAGTTGACAGGAACTCCTAATTACCCTATTCCATTTGACACGCTCATATACATTTGAAGCATGCGAATCACATCGTTCTTATCTCCTTTCCCCCCTTTTCTCTCCTTCCCGTCTCTAAACAGCGCGGGAAATGCGTATGGTCAAATCTATCGCAATTCAAACCAACTAAAGATGCATACGCACTCATACTATCGCCCACGTGTAGGTAACCTTTTGGGGCGTGATGGTAAAAACCTATTCTGATTATAGGAGGAGGTCAAACAGCTTTGACTAAATCGTCATAGATGACAACAATGTTACTGAACATATAAATAAATTTTCTGTGCGTTTGAAAGAATAACAAATATTAAATATAATATTATTATATTTATATTCATATTTAAACTACATTGCTTATTATATGTTGCCCTGGGGAAGGTGACACGCTAAATAAAATTAGCTCGAGGGCCGGATTTGGCCCATGGGCCATAGTATGTCGATTTAGACGCATCTCAAGCCACTTCGTCTATATATAATCTAAGCAAATCTGATGAACTGTAAACAAAAATGTATCATCTGAGCGTGGACGAAAATGTACCACAATTAAATCTCACCTTACAAAGTTGGAAATAACCTTCTTAAAATGTATGCAGTTTTTATATGCGATAAAAAGAATGAATCGTAAAAAAAGAAAAAAGATTTGGAACGCTATTTCAGCAATTGTATTCATTTGCTGGTTGTAATATTTTTGCGTGACATTGCTGCTTTCGTTCTAATAAACGTTATATAATAAACCCGCTCTGTTTGCAGAGATATATACTCAGTAATGCCCACGAGGTGGAACGTATTTTTGAATAACACCGGTCAGTCTTAAACGCATCACGTTTGACTGCCTCACAATGATGACGGAAAAGTCCATAAATGTTCTCATCTGCAGTATTATTCGCACATTTCGATTGATATAATTGCCGAGATTCTTCGAATGTATCTTGTCGAACTCGGGAATCTTTCTGCCATCCTTGGGAATCTGCAGGTTGAAGACTCAATCCTTATGCGAACGACATTAAAATACATTTACGAATCGCTTAAGACTTCTACTCAGTCATGGCTTAAAGAACGAAAGCATGGTATCATGGCGGTTAAATAATGGGTACTTTACGAAATTTTGTGCAGATACTCATTGTGAGAATAACACTCAAGATGAGAACAATAGTCCGAATAATTCGTTTAGCTAAAAGCATTATCAATAAATTCCCCCACTTCCTATCGTTATCTAAACCTAAACCTAACTTCCATCAACAAAGCTTCTTTCCTAGAACTGCCCGTCTGTAGAACTCTGTGCTGCTGGTCTGCTTTCCAGCTGATTACAACATTGCCGTCTTCAAGTCCAACGTAAATAAGTTCTTATTGAACCGTCCTCGTAAATAATCTGAGTATATCAAATTTCCACCCCAAATGATAACTACACTACTGTCTCAATAACAATACACACATTAAACTTCATTCTCGATTGGCCTATGGGCCATAATATGTGGTAATTGCTTTGTGAAAAAAATTAAAAGATACGAATTATCAATCCTCATATATATATATTATTCCTTAATTGGAATTCATTTTTGAGATGAGCATTATATATTAATTTATTTTTATTTCGGACTATTATTCTCATCTTTATTAGTTGTTGTTTTTGATCTTTTATTGGTTTTGTTTATTCAATAAACAAAACCAATAAAAGATCAAAAACAACAACTAATAAAGATGAGAATAATAGTCCGAAATAAAAATAAATTAATCAATCCTCATCTCAAAAATTAAGAAATATAAAATTCACAGATTTTTTTTTTTTTTAGTTTACAAAATCCAGTTGTCATGAAACGACTTGTAAAAAAAAAAAAAATGCTTTTTCGTTTTCTCGAAGGCATGAAAAATATTTCACCTATATAGATGGCTGTTTATACATTGAATCTTGGAGCGAAATTAAAAGCAATTAGTTATCATATGAATGCGCAAATATTTAGGAATCATTTTGTGTTTTGTACTTGTTTCTTTTCTCACAGCAGAGTATATCTTCTGTCTCTATAAAGCAACCATACGACCATTATTGGAGTATTGTTGCAACATTTGGGCTGCTGCATCTACCACTAGTCATTGACGCTTAGTCAAGATCCAATCAAGAGTCTTTAATCTAACAGGTGCCGCACTATCAGCCAAGTTCTAATCTTTGTTCCATTGCCGCAATGTGGCAACTCTGTGCCTATTTTGTCAAGTACATTAATAGAAGGTGCTCTAATGAACATAGGACTTGTGGCTCCACAACCTACATCCTCCCGGCTAACATTTTAATGACATCTGTCAATATAAAATGTGTCCTTTAAGATTGTGTTACGAAAGATTAATAAATTAGTGAAAACTGGTGTAAATAGAAAAAACTGATGAACAGTTGCACATTAACAAATGAATATACAAAACTAGTTGCTTTGCCAACCATCGTAAATTTCTTAATTATTATTTGTTTAGCAACACACACACACACACACACACACACACACACACACACACACACACACACAAGATAATTTCTGTTACTTCTACATGTTTTGTCCTTCGGATCTGATGAAGAATAATATTATCATTATTCTCTCCAGCCTTTAACTTTTTGGAATTATACAAAAGTTTCTGAGAAATGTAAATAAAAATTATGAGTTTACGGACGGAATGAAATTTAAATTAAACTTCACGATTATTCACGAATGGTTGACATAAAAGAACACTAACAAATTTCATTAAAGTAATATTATAAATATATTTTAGAAATTATTCTACCTACGCAAGTAATTATAAGCGATGAATTTATTAATATTTCAGAATTAGAAGCTTGACATAGGAACATGTAGATTCGTTCTTTAATTATCGACGTAAGCAATAGATAATGTGAATGTTATTAGTGAATAATGGCTTCAATTTAATGATATTTCGAACTCGAATAAGTATTTTTAAAAGAAACGAAAGGAAATACATATTCTATTTCAAAGACCATAGTCTAAGAAAAAAACTTTTTCAGAATAACACACACACACACACACACACACACACACACACACATTTCCCTAAAAAAATATTTTACTTTTTTGTGTTTTTTTGCCTGTTTTTTTATAAGGTGGATGGAACCAGATTTTATTTCGTTTTCGATTAAGTTTGGTTTTAGTATTGTTACTCACTAGTTTACATGCAAATCGTCATCAACTGGTGATGTTACTTGATGTCTGAGTCTCACCAGATTTACGTCACTCTCTGACTTTTTCAATAAACTTTACAAATGACTTGGCGTTATCGTAACAGAAGCTTTCTGTTGATTTTCTGATAACGTTTTTAATTATTTGAGTTTTTTTGATTGTCAATAAGCGTCTCAAAGGTCGCAATAGTATCAGCCATTTTTATGCAGAAGTCTGGTTAGTGCTCTCTTTCCTCACTTTTTCCCGTCTTTCTTAATCTTTCAAAATCATTTTTGTGGTATTAGCCGAAGCAGTGCATCTGTGTTTATTAGATTTCTTTATTACCATATTAGTAGTAGTAATAGTAGTAGTAGTTACACTCTCTAAGAGTTTTCACATGTCATCGTCAGAGATTCTGACAACAACCGGTGCTTCCCTTGGAGTTTGAGTGAAAGAAATCTCCCCAGATTTCCAGCGGTCTTCACCTTTTCGATAACTTTTGTAAATAAGTTTGTTTTTTTATATTTGAGCATTATTTTTGTTGTCTTACCGATTATTATTATTATTATTATTATTATTATTATTATTATTATTATTATTATTATTATTATTGGCTCACAGGAAGCTTTCACACAAGTCATCAAAGATCTCATTGAATACAGCCTCTGGTGTTCCCTGGAAACCGAGTGACAACAAATCTCCCCAGATTTTCCAGTACTCTCTACCTCTTTGGATAAAATTTGCAAACAAATTTGCATTATCGCAACAGCTGCTTGTGATTGATTTCTCGTTGGCAGCGGCCATTGGTCTTTACTGGAATTTGAGTGGCAATAAGCCTCCCCCAAGATCCCAGTTCTCTTTGCACTTATAGAGTTGAGGTTTCGTCAGTGCTCATTCCTCGGTCTTCCCCTCCTGCTTGACTACTTGGCTTTTCTGTCTCACTCTTTTTTTTTTTTTTTTTTTGAGGCGGGTAGTGATGTGGTAATGAGGGATGGGGTGGGGTTAGAGAACTTAGAGGTATGAAGCTTCAATGTTCTTGGTTCCACGTAGCGCTTCATGTTTTGTCTCTGTAGCGGTTTCCTTAATATTTCAGCTATTTTCATTATTGTTGTTCGTTGTATTTTTCCAGTCATTCCTCCGATTCCAATTACTCCTATTCTTTTTGCAAAGTATTTCAGGATTGTTCCTAGTGCTCCTACTATTATAGGTATTATTTTGATTTTCTTCATCTTCCTATTCCTTTCAGCTCTCTGGTCTGTGTATTTGCTCTGTTTCTCCTTTTCTTTGATATTCACCCTGTGGTCAGCTGGAACAGCAACGTCTACGATTTGACAGGTTTTTTTTTTTTCTTTCTTGTTAATTATTACAACATCTGACCTTCTTGCTTGAATGGGTTTATCGGTTTATTTGCCCATGTCCCACAGGATTTTGTGATTCTCATTTTCAAGTACTGTTGCCGACTTATGGTTGTACAACTTTGAAATCTTAGTTTCAGGTTTTAAACATGAATATTTAATATTAACAGCTCAATCGATTTTATCCGGAGCGAAGAACTGGTAGATTTCTCGAAATTAGGAAAAACTAAACATTCACAAACACATACAAATGATGATGATGATGATGATGATGATGATGATGATGATGATGATGATGATGATGATACTTCCGTCGATTTCAACGTATGAGGTCCGCCACAACTAAGTTGTCCAAAAATCCACATAGATTATTTGTTTATAGTGGTTAAGGATTTGTGCAGAATCAATCACACTTTTTGGTAGAACTGCTTATCTCAGTCGGTGCAATGGCTGACACAAAACAGAGCAGCCAGTAAGCCTCAGGTTTTATATCAGAGTTTTCTTTCTTGTAGACGCATGTCTTAACGAAGACTGAGGGTGAATCTCTTCCATCGGATTAAACACGCCACCAGATACCAACCTAAAAATTCCTGCGTACCAGCGCGCGCACAAAAACACGCACACACATATATATACACACACGCGCGCATACATATATATATATATATATATATATATATATATATATATATATATATATATATATATATATATACTAGCGAAGAGACCACCGTTGCCCGGGGTTGATTAATGATCAACAAATGTTTTTATTGCCATCGAATTCGGTGAAATCGCCCATTTTTCAATCAAAACTGTTCTAGTTAGGGATCGATCACGGTGCACCGGGAGGAAACTTCACATGCCTTCCTGCATGACTTAGTCCGCAAGACATTGTAGTCTACATTGCACTGTAGAGAACTTACTGCTGATTTTATAAAATGATTTTTATATAATGTTTTGAGTTGAAGTTTAAAATGCAAAAGTCAAGTATTATGCTTCAATCGTGCTCTAAACAGAAACATTCATTTCGAACGCACCCGTGTCACGTCAAAGAACCTACTGTTGGTTTTATATGCCTCGCCTTATTGTTTGTGCGGTGATAATGGCTTGAATTTAAGTTTAGAATTTTTTTAAATGCAAGTATCGTGGTGCAATTTTGCATTAAACAGACACTTTCATTTCGAATGCGCCCCTGCTATATCAAAGAACCTACTGTTTATGTTATATTTATTCGTATCACGGTAAGGTTGTCTGGCTATCAAATTCAAATCCTTATTTTAGCAGGTTTAAGATGTCCTTAACAGGCTGAACATTTGATCAGGGGAAATTTCTGCACTTGTGCAAAGTAAGGATTGTGTTATCTGAATTTTTTTGGCCAATTTACATAAGATACTGAAAAGCGTCGAAACTTTGAATCAATGAAATCGCAGCAGCCAATGTCATTTCAGAAAACACTTATTTGCCATCATTGATTTATTATTCATTTTTTTATTTTTGAAAAATAAAAAATCATTAAAAACAAACATGATATAATTTATTTTTAATTGTTTATTCAAAAATCATTTTTTTCATGAAACTTATCTTATGTTAAAATGTTGTTTTTTTTTCTTGATTTAAGTTTAATTTTCATAAATTTAAATTGTCCAATAATTATGTATTGTATTTCCTTCATAAGAACAACAAAATATAATTTTCATCTTTCAATTAATTTTTCATTGAATTATCTTTGTAATAACAGAAATAATATGGTTTAAAAATAATGGCCAGCGTTTGCATGAAAAACATTCACAAAAATTTTGCTTGATACCTTCCGGCGTTTTATCGACACTGGCAATAAAATTCCAACAATAGCACGATTCTTATTCTTCATAAGTATCGCCAAAATTAATCACGAATAGTGGTGGGGTATGTAAAAATAATGTTAAAAACGACACTTTTCCACATAACGTTAAATTAAGTATACCATAAAATACTGTGCTCAAAGGGCATTCATCTTGGATTGGTGGTACCAGCTTCAAATTTCGTAAGAATTGTCCAATAATTATCATGGTATTTTCTTCGTAACAACAAAAAGAATATGTTTTCTTTTTTTCCCCCGATAAATCTTTAGTTGAATTATTTTGTTTATAAAAGAAATAATATATTTTGGTCCCCCGACAAAAGGAGGATAGATCTGTAAATTCACCTTCGTCTGTTTGTCTGTCTACACTTTTCTCAATAACTACGCCTTGGAATTTTTTGAAATTTTGCACAAACATTAAACATGATATGAGTAAAAAAGTAACAGAACGGATTTTCCGGGAAAACTCCGATTGCCCCCCACCCTAGGGATGCCTTCCGGATTAAAATGGCTACAATTGACATTTTTGTGCTTATTAAAAAAGTTGATCCATTGGATTCTTATAAAACTTTCTGAAAAGTTGTAACTAACTGATTTCTATATAATTTTGTTTGTCTATACTTCGCGATAACTCTTGGGTGTGCCCCAGGGGCTCTTTTATGGCTAATAAAAACACTCCATTTATCGGACTATTTTACAATATTTGTCCAAAATTTTCTCTGTATGTTTATTTAGCAGTTTTGCATGGGCTGAACTCAAATTTAAATATGTTAAGGTTTTGGGGACATTTGAGGCTAAATGGTGGGGTGCAAATGATGGACTTATTCATTTTGTCTTTGCATGGTGCAGAACTCAAATTTACATGTGTTAAGACCTAAAACTGCACCGTTGTTGATTTTCACAAGAAATTGATGTCTCTTGGGAACTTTGGGCTAAATTTGGGGAGGCAAATGCTTAACTTAGTCATTTTTATGCCTCGTCCACTGTGCACTGACGGGGTAGGATGCATACTTTACTTGGTCATCCATAAAATTGGTTATCGTTTGCACAAAAAAATACGACACTTCTGTTCTGTATGTTCAAGGTTTTTATGTAACTGCACGGAAAATCTCGGCTATAGCTCGGTTCTTATTCTGCATAAGTGCAGAAATCACTATAAACTCAGTAACATTTCTATTGTCAGATTAGAAAGATTAAAAAACGCACAAAATAAACCTTTGCCGTATTAAAAATTAGTGAACGCAGAAAACAGAATAATTTGTTTTTCAACATTTGTATTAAGTCATTCGAATTTATTTGTATTTGGTGACATTTTTACACACATTAATTTGAACTTAAAGTTCCAAAGTTTTATTTCATTTTTGTCGTTAAATTTTTATAGACTTGTTTTATTGTTTGTTTTTATTTTTCACTTTTTTACACGCACAAATTTAGATTTAAGACTTGAAAATTTATTTACGTACGTTTTGGTGTTTCGTCATCGAAGTTTTTGAGCGTTGTTTGGAGGCTTTTATTCTTGTGTTTACGCTTATCTTCTTAGCAAGTAACAATTCAGATGATGATCTCGAAGTTTAAGTACGTTTAGATAATTTGTATCCAACTCTGTGCATGGTGTATTGTTCATGGCTTTAACAAAATGTGGCGTTTATTTTATAAGTCTTAATTTCATGGATACTCACAAATATTATAAACGCCCACTATTTCTCCAGCTGTTAAATGTAATATATTTCTCCAACGCTTTCAAACATTTTAAGGGGGAAAAGAAATGTGCTTCCATTATAGACAGAAAGGTTAAAGAATCTACATAAAATTTTCCAGAAAGAAGTGATCCTGAATCTTCCTGCATATATGAATCTTACCAGTAAAAGGGTGGGGTTTTGTTACTCTTCCCTGGCGATTGCAGGTATAGAAAGTTCATCGAAGTATATTCCGTGGGAGTATTGTAAAGCAGGGACAGGACGGGGATCAATTGTGGAAGACATTGCGGGACATATTTGTTTTTTCTGTTCCTTTTTGATTTCACTTTGTTCAAGAAGGAGAAACACGTGATGAATTATTTTATGAGAAGACTACATGCTTTGAAGATATCTACAACTCTAGGTTCACCTATCTTATCCAGCGTATGCAATATATGTTCAGCAATAAGTATTACGATATCGAAAGCAGAGCAGGATGATGTATATTCATGCAGTTGGTCAGATAAAGGTTTAACATTTTCAATGTCATGCACTATTGCTAGATAAATTACGAATTCAAAGATTTTAGCAAGAAAGGAAACTTATGAATAATGCTGTGTCAACAGCTTAGTTTTTCATTGTTTTGACACTTGAGTACATACCCGTTAATATCTTATATGTTTTTATATAGACGGGTGTGATTCTCGATTGATTAAGTGTGTCTAACTGTGTCGGATATATACCCGAGAGTCAAAAGAATGAAAAGCATATTCCGTTGGCACAGCCCTACTTATGAGCAAATAATATATTTTACGGGTCAGTTATTTCTCCAAATTGGTAATTGCTATCACAAAAGCAATTTACCATTAAGCAGAGATTAAAAATCCTACGAGTTATTTGTTATTGAGTTTGAAGAGCATGAAAACCAACTCAACAGAGTATTTCTTTATAACTATAGCATGATGTTTTTTGCACTTTTCACCCCCAAACAAGGCGTATTGCGACTTAAACGTAAGGGTTACTATTTCGGATCCTATCTAACAGTCGACTGTGGTAAGTTGAGTAGCGAACGTTTGTTCACATTACATTTAAATTTCTACATGTCAGT
This sequence comes from Euprymna scolopes, assembly GCF_053919585.1. Classification (NCBI taxonomy): domain Eukaryota; kingdom Metazoa; phylum Mollusca; class Cephalopoda; order Sepiida; family Sepiolidae; genus Euprymna; species Euprymna scolopes. The sequence goes on from NC_136488.1 coordinate 6,130,252, forward strand.
ACAATCAGAGGAGCAGGAAACAGGGAGAGAACTCCAAAGTCTGACAGTCCTAGAAAAGAAATGATTAAAATGGAAGTCTTTCCGAACATCTACAGTGAAGGGCGAGATTTTGCTTGTCAGGTCGATCGAGAGTATATACGTTAATGGTATACAGGTGTTATGAGTTTGTCAGAGCATATTCCATTAAAGTACAGTAAAACAGTCACAGGAATGCAACATTGGGACGATGGATAGAGCTTGATCGATAGTCCAAGGCCTATTAGATTTGAGGCTGTGTGTGTGTGTGTTTTTGGGGACGGAGATGGGAGACTAGTGATAGATGCACCAGCCTAGTTGTGGCAACAATACTTCATGCATAAACGAATGATGGTTTTGTAGAGGTATAGGATACTCTTTGGTGTGAGTATTGTCTAGCACGGTAGAGGGAGCCCACCTTCTTTGCAGCAGAAATAAGATATGTTCCAAATAATTTAAAGAAAACTGAACAGGGATGGTTTGCAGAGACCAAGACTGAATTTGGACAAATTGCTGAACAGGCAGCTTAGCCATTGTAGTGAAGGTGATTTCATTGTGGTTTAATAGTGTAAGAATTCTTGATTGTCCATCCTTCCTCGCGCCAATACGGATTGTATAGTATGCATATAGCGAATTATCTATTACATAATATAGTATGCGTATATTTACTGCATATAGCATAATGTATTTTGCATATATTTCATGTATATTAATAATATTGTATGATATATCTAAACTATATTGAATAATATAATACACAATATTTTATTGGAATCAGTATTAAAATATATATTCTTCTATGAATGAATGCTTGCATAGACTCAGGGATGGACCATTCAAGAAAAAAAGTAATGCCATAGTTAGAATCAGCAAAGTGAATAGATTTTGGGGCTCTTTCAAATAACGTATCCGAAGACTTTCAGACGTGACGTAGTCGTGACGTAAGCAGTTACGACTACGAACAGAGAAAGACGAATTAAGTTATGACGTTCCGACTTTTGCTGAATGTTGTCGAAGCATACAAACAGACGCTATTTTTAAGGTTTAGGCGACTTTAATGAAATAGCATTTTAAAATAATGCTATGAACATTGTTCGTTTTAAAATTAGGACGCTTAATCTTTAGTCATGATATGTGCACCTTTTTAGCTTTTATAGTTACGATTAGATTAGGGGTATTGTTTCGGAAAAGGTATCCGACGAATTGTCAGCATTTACGTTATTAATTTACATTTTTTGTTCTGTTTTGTTTTTGTTTTTTTCTTGCCGGGGATAAGTGGATTTTTAATATAAGAAACTGACTTTGTGTCACTATGTCAAAATCGAAAGTATTCAACCTAAACAATAGAATAGCTTCCAGAAAGACCATTTCAAATACATTCAGAAAGTTTTCTAATTTGTCTAATATCATTCAAACACGGTAGTATTTGAATATAGAACTAATTTGTCGTTTTAATAAGGCGAAAAGAAAGGAGCGCGTTATACTATTGCAAAAATCCATATATATATATATATATATATATATATATATATATATATATATATATATATATATATATATATATACTAGCATTTCAGCCCGGCGTTGCCCGGGAGTTTGGATGTGTATGTTGAGCAAAAAAAAAGTAGTTGTAGGAAGGCAGGCTCGAACCCGTATCACAAAGGAGGAAAAGAACGGAGTAAAACCTAACGTTTATGCTGTTACGACCACCGCCAAACCTGAAGCGACATTTTTTTAAATTAAGGCTAGACACTCAAAAGGAGAGGATAACTTTCAAAAATATCGGCGAAAAAAGTGACCCCCCCTTGTGAAAAGTGCCTAGTTGAAGGGGAAGATAATAATATTTTTAGTCAATTTTTCGATATTTATCGTATGAAATGTCGAACTTTAAAACGATACTGATCTTGTTAAAATCCGTCGCCTCTGTCGAAAGTTTAAGGCAGACATGCAAACAGACATACATACATACATTTATATATCGGTAACTAAAAATTTTCAACCCAAACTGATGAAAAAGCTTGCCCTATCTCTGAATACCCGTTATGTAAAATTTTAAATATTTAGACCAGAAATTGTCTGAGTAATTTGGAAGAGACCGCAGAGGTCAATTTTTTAAACTTTGACACCTATCATGACTCCTTAAAATTTATTGTTTTGGGCTCAAATCAAGTTATTACGTTAGATCCATGTCCAAGGAACGTATATCTAAAATTTCAAGTGCGTAGACCCAAAATTGTCGGAATTTGGTAGAGTTCTCAAAGGTCAAATCGTTGAACTCTGATCGCTTAATCGCCCAATTTCTGGCCAAAAACCGATCACATCGATTTTTCCAAATCTCAGTACCCTGTATATCAAATTTCGTGTCTGTAGACTAAAAATTGGCAGAGTTATTACGTAAGGAAATGTACACAGACACACAGACACTTTGACTTTCACTTATATATATATATATATATATATATATATATATATATATATATTAACGAGAGATGAAAGCCGATTTGATACAAAGTTGCACTTTTCGAGGCGTTTACACTGCGCACCTCCGAAGGCTATGAACGGGTTTCAACACAATACAACGACTAAAAGAAATAGAAGCTGCCTACATGGCAACGTTACAGAAGTTGGCGCAATTATTTGGAAAGCTGCCATCAAAACCGATGGCATACGCATTTTTGGCTCTTTTCACACGCAGCATTAACATATTTAAACTCCAGAATGGACATGTTGTCACTGAATAAACTGTTAACTTTTGTCCGAACTATTGTAATGGAGAGCAAGTATTTACCTCTTTCGCGTCGAGGTAAGATGCGACACAAGATCGGAAGGGGAGATTAAAAGCCAACGCTGAAAAGGCAATGCACTAGAGTCTGCAAAAAATGCCTGATCAGTCCTTTTAGCATTCTTCAGTAGTACCACGTTTTATTACAATTTCACTTCAAACAACGCACTTTGCCACTTTGATGTAGGGGCTACTATCAGGGACATAAGTTGCAAGGGTACTATGTAGGGAGTTTAGCAGCAATATGTCTGTTCACATTACACATGAACATCTGCGTGTCAGTACCTTTGGGGAAGCAAGAAGCCGGAAGAGAATTCCAAAGTCTAGCAGTTCTGGGAAAGAAACTATTAGAGCAAAAGGCTTTCTTATACCTAGGGATCTCAACTGTGTAGAGGTGGGATTTTGCTGCTTGTCGGGTTTGTCGGGAGTATTTTCGTCGAGGGAGTACAAGGGCTTGTAGTTTGTCGGAGCATTTACCATTAAAATACTTGTAAAACAGGCAAAGGGATGAAACATTTTGTCGATGGGAGAGGGGCTGAAGCTTAGATGACAGTTCAGGACCAATTAGGTTGGCGACTCTCTTTTGAACCTTGTCCAGGAGCGGGAGACAAGTAGCTGATGTACAAGCCCAAATGTGACAGCAGTACTCCATACATTGGCGACTGGTGGCTTTGTAGAAGTACAGGATACATTCAGGCGTAAATAACTTTCTAGTACGGTAGATAGAGCCCACCTTCTTCACAGCAGCCTTGGCAATGGTCTTGATGTACCTACTCCTATTCCCTGTTAACATTAAGCCGAGGAGTTTGAACGAAGTACTTTCAGGTAATGTATCTTTAGCCATAGTTATTTGTGGTTGGTAAGATTTCATGTAATTGTTTAAAAAAAAACAAGCTTTTTCTTGGCAGCGTTGAACGTTACCATCCATTTCTAATCCCATTCCACTGCATACTGAAGGTCTTCCTCTAGAGTTTCGGCCATTACCTTAGATTCCTTGGGGCAATGAGCAGTAAACCAACTGCTTCTCAAAACAAAACAAAAAAGATAAAGTTGAAGAAATTGACTTCTTAGAATTTCACAGACAATACCTCAGCCTGGCAGGCAAAAGGCCCTTTAGCCATAAGACCCAAAAGTTAGAACTGATTATCAAGGATCCATTGTCGAATTAGTGAAAAAAATACAACGATAAGTAAGATGGCTCTTCTTTGAAAAAAAAAAAAAAACAATGATCCTGTATACATAGTTTGTTACTCGAACCAACATGGAAGGGACCTGTAATAGCTTAACATACACGGATGACATGTTAATTCATGGGGACTATGTAGCGCCAACGCGTGTATGAGCAAAGCTGGCCCAATCTCGCTTCATATTGAATGGCTGTCTATTTAACCGTGCGGAGAAACTTTGTTTGCCAGCTACTAGTGTGCAGATGTATGCGCATTATAACAGGTGTCACAAAATGCAGAGCTAGAACAATGTCCCAAGGATGGTATGATAAAGCAACGAATGCTCCTCTTACACGTAAAACAGAGATGATCGTGGCGATAGGAAAATTCCACACGAGGAGACTGCAATGTTTTCAGTAGTGAAACCAAGCTTATCTCTTTCCATCATCTGGTCCCAATTAAAATGAATGGCTCTCGTCTTGGGGAAGCACCATGTTTTGGCAAGCTTCTGATCCTGACCTTCACTCCTAATCTAAAATGGAGCACGCACATAAAATCGATTGCCAAGATCGCTGGAATAATGGTTGAATCATTCTGCCGCTCCAGTAGATGCCTCACTACCGATACAATCTTCTACCTGTACAGGACCAAAGTACGTCCTAAAATGGAGTATGGTCGCCACATCTGAATAGGAGCTGCTCTGAGCACTTATCTTGCCTTGATAGAGTTCAAAACAGGCTTTGCCACCTGGTAGATGATGTCCTTTTCTCTTCTCTACAGCCTTTCTCCCACAGAAAAAAAAGTTTCCTAGCCTGTCCTTATTTTCATGGCATGTGCTTGCCTGAGCTCCAATCTATGCTCCCTTACCAAACTTTCATAAAAACACTCGTTTAGCTACATCCACTATTAAAATTTCTCCACTATGTATATGTGCCTAAATCTAAGCGTGGATTCTATGAATAAAGCTTCTTTCCTAGAACTACAGCCTGAAGAACTCTGTTCCGCTGGCCTGCTTTCCAGATGACTACAATATGATCTTCTTCAAGTCCAATGTAAACAAGTTCTTGCTAGGCGTCCCCCTTAAATAATTAAATTATACCAAATTTCCACTATTAACGATTCCTACGCTGTTGCCCCGATGACTACCTTATATTCATTAACCCTTAAACGTGTTAATCAAGATGCAATAATAACATCAACATGGATCGAATGCATCTCTTTCCAATTTACACAAAGCCCATCTGA
>NC_136488.1:6140459-6202959 GCF_053919585.1 Euprymna scolopes
AAAGACATTAAATCGCGAACATTTATTTTGGTTTTGTTTACTTGCAATGAAAAACACAAATAAAATACAAAAACTAAAGTGTCGATGTAAAAAAGCAAAAGGGACTTACAGTTTCTTTTTATTTGCATTTTTAAACGCGAAAAAATTGTCGAGTAAAAAAGCTTATGAGCTTTGTTTTCATTTTTACGCATGTGCGTCATAAAGCGAAATTGGATACACGGTTTCAATGCTCATGAAAGACGATTTAAGTTTTATGATTTTATAGATAAACATTCAAAAGTTCGTATTATTCTATAATGAAGAAATAACATCCCTCTGGCATTGTACTTAAATCTAAACGACGAATTTGTTAAAAAATGTAATATGCGCACAAACACACACATATGTGCGCGGGGTGGGGCTCAGAGGCTACAGAATAAAGGTGGGGAGTTGTATGTTTTGGTTTATATTCTAGTTGATGGAGGGTTTGGTTTGGTTTGGTTGCTTTTGTTTTACGGCATATCAACCCATTCCGGGTTATTTAATGCCGAATCCAAAGATTTTGAAGAAAATGTTTTTTTAATAGAATATATTTGTTGTTTTCAAGTCGCTTTCTATTTAACCCATAGTTGGGACCCTAACAGGTACTACCACACTATATATATATATATATATATATATATATATATATATATATATATATATATATATATATATATATATATATTGAGGATAAAGACTAATAGTTGTAAATTATGGATCAGTTTCAAAAGGAGACACAAAAAAACAAATTGAGTGTACGATCGTTTCGGAAACGATATTCCTTTTATTAATATTGAAAAATAATATTGGCAATAATTGACAATGAATGGTTGTTTTTTAGGGAGGGAGATATTCTCAGCACAAATGGGGATAGGGTAAGACACCAAAATGAACTAGCATTTTTGTAGTAAGTAAGATGGAGGAACCTTTATGGTGAACGGCAATTCAATAATTGTTTTTAAGTTTGCCACTCACTCTCTCTCTATCTCTCTCTCATATATATATATATATATATATATATATATATATATATATATATATATATGGGCATGTTGTTGCCCTTGTTTTTGGGCACCTGTACTATAAGCACTGTTCCTTTAAAGTATTAATACATTACATTAAACTTTGCTCTTCTATACTTGCGATCTAATACCCCCTCTCTCTCTCTATATATATATATATATATATATATATATATATATATATATATATAGTTTGCATCACACTACCATGTATTAAGTTCAGTAAAATAATCGATAGATAATTGTCTCTATAATAATAAATCCGCATTTTTTTTTTTTTTTTTTTGCACAGTGATCACCACTTATCAAGGCCCGGAAGCCACTCAGGGATAAGGGTTATTGCAAGTACATTACGTTAGTGTGGAAATTTGATGAAGTGTTTACTTAAGGGGGCGGTTCATTAGGAATTTGTTAATATTGGACTTGAAGACATCCAAGTTGTAGTCCGGTGGGAAGCAGACAGACGGAACAGAGTTCCACAGGCGTGCAGTTCTAAGAAATCTTCATGTTTCGCGTGCATTTGTTTACTTTCAAAAATGAAAGCTGCTCGTTCTGCTTCTTGGTGAATGCCCTAGAAAATTCCGTTCTAATTCAAATTTACCAGTTTAAAAACATTCTGTTATTCCGAAAAACGGCCAAGTTCGTTTGCTTAATTTGATCAAACTATCATATTTAAGCGTATTTTACGACAATGGGCAACACCGAGTGGCCTGCTAGTTTCCATATATGATATTTTAATTGTGAAATTCCCTTCTGGACTAAAGAACCATAAATTGGCAACAACAAATGCCACATACAAACCTATTATGTTCAGACTATTAGTCACTATATTTTGTAGCTTTAGAACAACATTTTAGACACATTTAGTCGTTATAATAAAATCCTACATTTCATCCTATGAGCAACATTATCACAATCCCGCCATATTCAGAGGAAGTAGTTTCTATTTTCCCCTCTAAGTATCAAGTCCTCCTACCGGCCCCACTTAACACCAGGAGGAAATATACAGATTATACATATATTATGCTTGCGCCCTTCGTAACTGGATAATAAACTCATAGATATTATTTCCCTTTTACGATCAAAAAATAATAAAGTCTCTCCGTACTAATTCCGTTCATTCTGATTGGTGGAACTCTGATCATTCCTATATTTCGGATTATTGGTATTCGCATGTTAAACGAACGTTAATGTACCATCCAAATATGGTGTCACAATGATACCTACTTTTGACTTCTGAGTAAATAGCTGCGTTCATATTCTTATATTTTACAGCGTCAACAATATCTACACCAGTTTGTATTCTCTCTCTCTCTCTCTCTCTCTCTCTCTCTCTCTCTCTCTCTCTCCCTTCTCTATCACTCTCTGTATATATTCTTCCCAACTCTATATTAATATCTATCTTTTTCTCTCTTTCTCTCTCTCCGACTCTCTCTCTCTCTCTCTCTCCCTCTCTCTCTCTCTCTCTCTCGCTTTATGCATTTGTTTTTATGCCGAAAAAAAATTTCATGGTGATGCTGAAGAAAAAACAACAAACATTTATTTCCTCTCTCTCTCTCTCTCTCTCTCTCTCTCTCTCTCTCTCTCTCTCTCTCTCTCTCTCTCTCTTTGTACATGTCTTCCAGTAATTAATTATATTTTGTTCAAACATAATTACTTTTTTTTAATGCACTTTATTCAAATATACTTTATATAAACCTGCCTTATTTATTATGATCGCTACCGGTTGAAAAATGTTTCGGTAATATCATCTACTGGATTCGTATTTATTATGTTATTTAAATTCAATATTTTTTTTATCATATGTGAGATGTTCACATTTTAAAATGTTAAACTATTTTGATAGTTAAGTATATTTTATGTTTATTTTTTCATCCCCCTTATAAAAAAATTAAAAATACGTAAACATTTTTATCAATTGATTTTTTGTATTTTTAATCACATATCTTTTCAAATAACTATGTTTATTTAAATTAATATGTTATATATTTTGTCAAACTGTTTAGATATTTTAAAAAATATATTTATTTACAGAAACATGAAAAGAAAACAAGGAATGTTTCACATGCTTTTTTTTACAGTTTTAGCAGTTTCAAAAAGATGAATGTGCAACAGAAAACGGTTTAACATTTTAAAATACGAATCCAGTAGATGATATTGCTGAAACATTTATTTTTAAATCGGCGACGATCGTAATAGATTGTGCATGTTCGAATGAAGATATATTTAAATAAAGTACATTTTTTAAGAAAACGTAACTATATTTGAAAAAACAGAAAAACAAAACGTAAATATGTTTGAGAAAATATATTAACACAAAATAGCTTAATATTTTGTCCAAATGTATAAGTAAGCAGTTTTGAAGAATAGCGGAAGTATTGTACTATTTTGTGATTCCATACCTAAATTGCCAGACCTGCCGGCGGGTTTTAAAGTTAGGTTCTGGTTTTATGCACAATTACCGATATTTTACACCGCTACAGTTTTAACGTAAATAAAGAGTTTGGGATGTCTATTCTAAACACCGTTCCTCTTAACATGACAAAACTCATAGAAGTGCAGTATAAAAATCATAATTGTTTTGTTTTACATGTTAAAAAAGACGACATAAAACTAGAAATTAATTTAAAACTATTGATGGAATGGTTGAAAAGAAAAGGAAGACTTGAACAACACATGGAAACATCTAAAACTGCTATTACTGATTTCGATCACTCGAAACAATTCATATACAGTAACTTCTAAAACGTCTGTTTTTACTTCTCATTATTATTCTAATGGACAAGTTTTCATAAATTTATTAATTCATACTCATTTATGCATTCCCTTAATTGCTATTTTTAAATTCAAACAGTACCTGCATGTTATCGCCTTAAACCAGCACTAATCGCCAGTGAAAGCCAGATTATTTCATTTTGGCCAGGGTTGCCAGTGTCTGCAATTGTTCAGGTACGGCAGTGGCCACCAGCAACAACCGTAGATTACTTTTTTTGCGGTGGTGGGGGAGGCTTCCCCCGGGCAACGCTGGTTAAGGAGTCCTGCTAGTTGAATATAAAAATAGCAGTTTCTCTGTGAAGATATGAAAAGATATAATTACGAACGGCTAGGTTCAATTATCGACGTCACATGTTGATGTTAAATGCCGTGTCTGATTGACAAAGATAATGGTGGAAGTGCTGACCGCACTGTAGTTGAAGAACGGCTCAGCGAGTCTGGACATCTTCTCCTACGACGTTGGATCAAGTGTCGGCCTCGTCGTACTAAAGCTGAAGAGCTCGGCGAACTGAAAGAGAAATTGTTCTGTGTACGGCCGTTTTTAAGACAATAAAGATCGTGAAAGTGGTAGTGTTGTGTAATTGTCTTGAAAAAAAAAAATACTTTGTCCTGAGAAAGACAGGTTGATTGCGAGATACTTATTGCAAGGGACTTATTGCAAGGGTCTTCAGTTAATTGACTCAGATTTCAATGACATCGGGACTAGCCGAGTCAACAACTGGAACAGTGATGTTAGTAAACAGCCAAATTGAAATTTCATTTTTTTTTTAGGAGAACAGCTGAATGCAATCTGTTAACATTGAAAACGACTGTTGTAGTAAGCTGGGAGTCCTCTGATTTTGTGTTCCACAAATGAACAGTTCTAAATAAGAAACTTTGCTTATGGAAGTTATGTTTAGTTTTAGGTACACAGCGGAAGAAGGCGGTATTTACAATGGTAGTAGCTAGACGAGTTGTGTTGTGCATGTTTTAAAAGGGGGCATATATTAGAATTAAGTTAAGCATCTACTATGAAAATAGTAATAGAGAAGAGAGACTAGTAACCTCTCTTCCATGAAAAAGAATCTGTAGGGAAGAGAAGAGAACACCCCACTTGATTGTAAAATAGGTTTTGTATTCTGTCAAATCAGTGTGCTCTGGAAGGTGTGGGATTTGAAAACTCCCAGCCTTACTCGATTGTCGCCCTTTAACTCAGAAGAGCGACCTAGCTGCGTCACTTCCTGTTCACCATATTTCTTCCTCTTTCGCACCGGACCTTCGAGCAGTCAAGATGTAACGTTACTCATCTTTCAATGAATTCTCATTCTTTCTATCGCTTCTTCATGTATATTTATGTCAATAAATTGCATTTCTTTCGCTGATATATAACGGTATATTTTCGTCCTCTTTATGCGACCTTTTGTTTTTTCAATTCCTTTACCATTAAATGTATCCACCATTACACACCTGGGGACGGGGTCGTCTATCATACAGCAGACCATCCAGTCCCCAACAAAGGCACATTTGCAGATATGGCAACAGTATTCCATGTTTAGGTGTATTTAACTTGTAGCAGTCATAAATAACGACATGTTAGGAATGAAATGCTTTCTAGAGCGATAGAAAGATTTTTCCAACGACCTTAACAATAGATTTGATGTAAGTCATACATTTTAGGTCTGGAGTGAAGGTAAGCTTTAATGATTTGAACAAGTTAAAAAATTAAAAGAATTCGAATCAGACCAAAAAATACTATTCTGCTCAGTCTGTGTGATATCACTGTCTGTCCTTAGTTTTAGTTATTTACTGACTCCTTTTCAATTAAAACATGGCATATTGCCACTTCGACATGAAGGGACACTACAGTATGTCAGGATGTCCAAAAAGTTACTGAAGAGTTTTAAACTTAAATAGATTCTTAATTTTTGATATCTTTCTGTAATTATAACAAAATCTATGACATGGGGGAGCTTGTTTTTTAATGCAAAATTCAATCTTTATTTATGAAAATCTATGTCTTTTAACTTTTGACAACTTTCAGATTCGCATATGGCAATGTCAAATAGCCACCACCGTCTCCAGATTTGATTAGCCCCGTCTTTTTCTTGTGAGGATATCTTTAAAAAAGTGTTAAAGTTCACAAGCCCCAAACCCATCAAGAATTGAAGGAAAATATCAGAAACGAAATAAGGAAGTTAAATCACAATCCTGTATTTCTGCAATCTGTCATAAATAATGTTTTAGAAAAAGCACAAATATGCGAATCTGAAAATGGGAAACATTTAAAAGACATTTGTTTTCATGAAGATTGTTTGAATTTTGCTTTTTTTCTTTAATCACCCTCTGTCTTTGTCAGATTGTGTTCAAGTTACAGAAAGATATCAAAAATTAAGAATCTATTTAATAGAAAACCCTTCAGTGACTTTTCGGACAAGTTGTATTTGGAACTATGTCTACAGGAGTCTATGTCAGGAGATGAGTGAGATGCCTGTTCACATTGCTTTGAACTTCTGCATGTTATTACAGTCAGGGAAGCAGGAAGCTGCAAGGGAATCTCCGGAACTAAATTGAAAACAGAATCCTATACCAAGATCGAATACAACCTTTTACGAGTATGGTTTTATTAGGGATCAATTGGTGGTATTAAAGAGTGTTGAATCCGTGCTGTGCATCCATGTATACCAAATGGGGTGTTTAGTTCATTATTTTATTTCATTTAGAACTTGAAAATTATAGGAATTAAATTACTAATAATAATAATAATAATAATAATAATAATAATAATAATAATAATAATACAAATGGTGGTCTGGGTCGGGAGCAGAAGTAAATATGAGGAGGTATTCATTTATTTCCAGGCAACACCAACATTATTTATTAGTTAACCATGATTTTAATAACTTTGTAGATAAACACTGTCTGCTAATACCTCTTCGTTCCCTCCACAAAAAAAAGAAATGACGCGATTCTACTTTTTAGGCGATTACATATGAACACACCGAAAAACTTGTCGGATAGAAAAAAAAGAAACAATTAAGTTAAAATTTAGAGGTGGAATAAGTTTCATATATAAATTAAAAATAAAATTATCTCCTAATTTGAGCCATATAGTTTACCATTAACCATAAGTCTGAGTGACAAGGTCGTAAAACTACAGGTAATCACCTAAAAAGTATATCATGCACATAAAAAAACACAAAAAGAAAATATTTCGTTAATTGCCCTAAAATGCTAACATAGTTTGAAAATAGGGATCATTTTATATCGAAATGATATGCGAAACTAATCCCCTATTCTAAATTCTTAATTAATTTGTAGTAGCAGCAGTGACACTTGTAAGAGTTTGAATTTGCCTTTGGTTTATAAGCTCAGTGTTGATTGGTGGAAACAGGCAACTTTTCTTCTGGCTTGGCCAATCGTAAGCTATCTCTCAGGCGAGCTAATTCACGTGAAAGTTTTCATAAAAACGCACGACAACTTCCTCGTTTCCTTTCCGTCTTTCGATACTAACAACACACTTCACGTGGTTCGGATCAATCCCCAAACGTTTTCTCTTGGGGCGTAACAGAACCCACACGAGTCTTTGGTCCTGGGCACAATTTCGACGAGGAGATAAATAATCCAGATTGGCTGCCGCTAAAGCCTCACTTCAATACGGTACACATACAACAACTCTTTTCTCTACCTTTTGTCTTTGCCCATACACATGGACTCATTCTACGACGAACCCTCTTTTCCTTTTCGCCACTATTACTAACGAAAATAACCAATAAAGTTGTTGTTTAATGTTTGAATGAGACCTTAATCTTTCTATTCTATAAATTGTTTTTAGCGAAGTTTTTCGGTGTGTTCACATGTAATCGCCTAAAAAGTAGAATTTCATTTGAATCGGGGGGTGACGAACAGTGTTAATCTACAATTATACCATATAATAACAGCATGAAGTTTGTTTTGTGCGAAAGTGTTCTGTTGATCGAATCTTTTATTACAAAGATCCATTGAAATCGCAACATGAAATGAAGCGATTGTTGTTATTGTAATAATCGCTCCACTCTGCACGCATGTTGCACGGAGGCCCATCACGTTTCGGCTGTCAGGGTCATCCACAAAAAAAAATATCGTTTTTTTTTTTTAGTTTTCACCTTTACCTTTTTTTATGATATACAAGAAAAAAGAAAAAGGTCAATGATTAAAAAAATAATTAAAAAAAAAAAAAACATTTGTCATAATAACTGGTTCAGATCAAAGTGTAGTATTTGTTTGTCTATGTTAGGCCCGGCACTTTCAACGCATCTCCAAACGATGGAAGACTACTGAGCTCTTCTTGCCTCCTCACGAAAACAAGGTTAGACGGAAGGTCGGTTTCTAACGTAGAGAAAATCCAGTTTCGCAAATACTCAAGATTGGGACAAAAATAAAAATTGCCTAAGTAGAAAAAGAGTTTTCATACATACATTAACCGGCGATGAAAAACTATCGGACAAGATACTACACTTTCTGATCTGAAATGGAACACGTACATCAAGTCTGTTGCCAAGGTCGCTGGAAAGATGGTGGGATTCTTCTACCGCTCCAGAAGATATCTCACTACTGATGCAATTCTCAATCTATATAAAAGCTAAGTACGTCCAAGGATGGAATACTGCTGCCATATCTGGGCAGGAGCTGCTAAAAACAGCCTATCCTGCCTTGAAACTTGTAAGAGTTTGAATTTGCCTTTGGTTTATAAGCTCAGTGTTGATTGGTGGAAACAGGCAACTTTTCTTCGTGGCTTAGTGGGGGATGCCCTTTTCTCTACCCTGCAACCTCTCTCCCACAGAAGAGACGTTGCGAGCCTATCCTTGTTTTATCGTTATTTCCATGGCAGGTGCTTGTCTGAACTCCAATCTCTGGTCCCCCCTCGCCAATCTTTCACGAAAAACACCCGTCTAGCCGAATCTACTGTGAAAAATTTCCCCCACTCTTTATCTGTGCCTAAATCAAAACGTGGATTCCATGAACAAAGCTTCTGTTTAGAACTGCATGCTTGTGGAACTCTGTTCCATCTGCCTGCTTCCCACCTGACTACAAATTGGATGTCTTCAAGTCCAACGTTAACAAATTCCTAATGAACCGCCCCCTTAAGTAAACACTTCATCAAATCTCCACACTAACGTACTGTACTTGCAATAACCCTTATCCTGAGTGGCTTCCGGGCCTTGATAAGTGGTGACCACCGTGTAAAAAAAAAAAAAACATTTATATGCAGAAAAATATTTATAAGATTATATTTGAAAAAAAATTGAACATAAAGCCATAAAAAGCGTAGAGACTATAAGTGTCGTTCTGATCTTTGGTCTAACAATTAGCTTCTAAGCAAAAGCACTTCTACTTCAGTTGGTAAGTGTGTGTATATATATATATATATATATATATATATATATATATATATATATATATATATGCATGTGTGCGTCTGTGTGTACTTATTTGTGCATATGTATATATATATATATATATATATGTGTGTGTGTGTGTATATTTATATACATATGTATATAAATGCATGTTATATATATACACATATATACACACAAGTTATGCATATTGTATATAATATATATGCGAGATATACATATATATGTGTGTATATATATGTATATATAATTATGCTTATGTATATATGTATCTATAATTGTCTTTATATATTTATGTATGTACATGTTCTATATACTTCTATATACACAAGTCATATTTTGTCTCTCTCTCTATATATATACATATATATACATATACATATATACAAGTTATATATACACAAAAGATATGTGTGTGTGTGTATGTGTGTGTGTGTGTGTGTGTGTGTGTGTGTGTGTGTGTGTGTGTGTGTGTGTGTGTGTGTGTGTGTGTGTGTGTGTGTGTGTGTGTGTAAATATATTTATACAAGTTATTTTATTCATTTGTTTTTTATTTTAACAACCGAGGAAGAAATTTCTTCTAAAAAGAGCGGGAAATGGCGCGCAGAATAAATAAGTTCACAGTTGCTGTGTGATTTGCACTAATATTGAGCACTCGTATTGTACTCTTGCTTCACACAACTGTCAACGACGACGATGATGATGATGATGACAATTGTGATGGTGATAGTGATGATGTCGAGGCTTGTTGAGCCGCAGCAAGTTGCTGCCGACGCCTGACGACGTAGTCTCCTGTTTGAAAACGGATGATGATGCGAATTTCGTTGCACTCGATGGTACTGCTACTGCAACTCGCGTGCACGCATACACTGCACTAATGCTGCTACATACACACATACACACAAAGCGGGGACCGACTTTTGTGTAGCACGGGGTACTTTTTCTACATCCAGTACAGTCTATCTTCTCTCTCTATCTTTCTCTCTCTCTGTATATATATATATATATATATATATATATATATATATATATATATATATATATATATATATATATATATATTGATAATTACTTCCATGCCTGTGTGTGTGTGTGTGTGTGTGTGTGTGTGTGTGTGTGTGTGTGTGTGTGTGTGTGTGTGTATTTCTGTCTGTAATTTTTTTTTAATTTTATTTTCTTTGCGCCTTCAGTTGTTTTACTGGTGAATAAACTGCAATATTCTCTTCCCCTTTTGTACTTCGCACTCTTCCATTTTCCTCCGTCTCTCTTTCTTTCTCTCTCTTTCTCTCTCTCTCTCTCTCTCTTTCTCTATTCATCTCTCTTTCTCTCCCTCAATACGACAGACGATCACAGACTACTTTTAACTCACTCTCCTCCTTATCGCCATTAAAGTCATGTCTCCTCCTATTCGTGTTTTTAATCCTTTAACTTTTATCAGACTTATGTACTTTTCTTCCGTTTAATTATTCGTATATTTTTTCTTCCTCTTCCTTTTCCTCAATACTCCCACCATCTTTTAACCCTCTCCATCGCCTCGTATACTCCCTCCCCTCCCGAAAACTGTCCATCTCGCTCTCCGCTTTCTCTCTATTACATAATATAAGTATGTAACAGACTTATTTGTCTCTTTACCCGATGGTTTTAAAAACCTTCCAACTTTTACTCTCCCTCTCTCCCTGTCCCCCCTTTATTTCTACCCCCTCTTTTACTCCTCCTCCTCCTTTTAAAAAGAGCAATCTTTCTCATTTTTATGCATATATATGTATGTGTGTGTGTGTGTGTGTGTGTGTGCGTTAGTTTTCGTTATCTTTTTTATTGTTTGTACATTGAATATCCGACAATATGGAAGAAGTGCGTGCGCGCGCGTGTCTATATTTCTACCTAAGTTTGTTTATATGTATAGGCAACTACTCGTTAAGACCTCTGATATGAGAATGTGCATTGCCAATGGAAGTTTTTACTTATTTCTAATTTGCCAATCTAGTTACAACCTGACCTCTGGCATTTAGTTCCGACTGTCTACGTTACGAGGCGGCAACATTGGTCAGCCTAAAAATTAAAATAAAAAAGGTAAGCTTTTTCACTGCTCAACAAAACTAAAGCTACTTGACTGTATTTTCTTCTTTTTCACGTCCTACAGATATGCACGCCCCTCGGCTCATCAAATAGCAAGTTTTTTTTAGTTTTTTTTTACATCGACACAAACTTTAGTGCTCTTTCGTAAGTAAAAAGTATAAATACGAAAATATTAAGTTAATTGGTACACTGTCGGTTTTAAGTGCTCCTTTATTTTGTTACTGAGCACTCTTTATGTGAACATTATTATTTATATCATTATCATTAGTAATATTTATATCATCATCATCATCATTACTATCCAATGCATTCTCATGGTTTAAAATAACTAGCTTTATTTAGGTTTAAAAAAAAAAAAGAAGGAAAAAATTATATAGTAATCTTTGCATTCTTTTTTAAATAGGATTTTTTTCAAATTTGTTCCAGATTATCCCTATGCTATGTAATAATTTTAGAAAATATTCAATGAACAATAAATAAAAATAATTCAGCGTGTTTTTATTAAAGTTACGAATAGGCGAAAACAAAAAACGACACATGCGATAGTTTTATTAATGCAGAGATTGAAAAAAGTTTTTCGAATGACTAAAGAGACTAATTCCTTCGCTCTATTTTTGTCGTTTTTGACGATTACACTTGAAGGCGAAAAAAACTTACAGAAATAATCAGACAATTAGAAAATATGGTGCTTATTCAGTTTGGCACTTACGGTAAAGTAAATACAGAAAATTGCGTATGATGTACGTACTCGTTATAGAACGAAGATGTCATATACCAAAAATCACGTAATCGATCAAGTAGTTTTTTTTTTTAGTAA
The DNA here is from genome assembly GCF_053919585.1 of Euprymna scolopes. Taxonomy (NCBI): domain Eukaryota; kingdom Metazoa; phylum Mollusca; class Cephalopoda; order Sepiida; family Sepiolidae; genus Euprymna; species Euprymna scolopes. Next base: position 6,152,546 of record NC_136488.1, read on the forward strand.
GAAATATAAAATTTACGATTGTTAGCGATTTTACTATTAAACTATATTATCATCAGGCTGATTTTTTACCTCGACACTTCGAGTTGAATGGTATCCGTCTTATTTATTTCATCAAATTTAATCATGTCCGACGTAAAATTTGATTTTCTTGAAAAAAAATATTCGGGTTCTGATTTTTTGAGATGAGGATTGGTTATTCTTATTATTTGGATTCCACGGACTACTGTTCTCATCTTGAGTGTAATTTTCACAACGTTTCGGTCGATGAAACATTCGACTTTCTTTAGCTTGTCAAACTCAGGAATTTGGACGGAATTTCGAATGGAATCCTTTATTTACTTCACGGTGGTAGCATGGCCTTGTTCTGTCAACCATGACTGGATAAAGGTTTTAAGCAATTCGCAATTGTATTACTTAATTAATTTACGTAATTTTTGGAATATGCCAAACATCATACAGACTTTACTGTTTTCACTTTACTTTTAATTGCCGCCATAAGTGGCACTTTTTATTTATTTATTTTTATTTTTTGTTTTTTAAGAATTATTTCCAAAACAAGGGGAAACAATTCAAGAACACTATTTTTTTTTTTTAATTTTTTTTTTACAAAATGAAAATTTTAGTAACAAATAAAATAATCATTAAAATTTATATTCAAGGAAATCTTTGAAAAAGTTTAGGGTCTTTTGGAATTGTCTCCCCCTGTTCTAAAAGGATTTCTTTAAAAAATGAAAACAAAACAATGTCCAAAATCAGTAATGCTCAAGTGGCGATATTTTTAATAGAAATGTATAATAGCGAATCACAACAACCAAACAAATAAAGAGTTTCATGTCGACATAATTTGTTGTCTGTTAAAATGTCTGTGATGGAAGCAAAACTAAAAAACGAAATATTTTAAATCAAAATAACGTTTTGTTTTTCTCATCTTTAGCCATTTATTTGTTAAATAAAAAGAAAAGCATTTTTATTGATGTGATAATTGGCATCAATTGCTTTTTTTTTTTTTTTGTAAATATCTTTATATGTATATTGCCAATATTTATAATCAGTGAAATTCTAAACAAAAAACTTTTTGAAAAGTATATACAATAAACTAAATTAAATAAGTTCAAATATATTTCACTTAAAGTGTTGAATACAAATGGAGAGCTATTATAAGTGAAATTTTATAAACATAAAAACAATCAATGTTTAGACGAAGTTATTTGTCTTGTCAACCTCTCTCTCTCTCTCTCTCTCTCTCTCTAATATATATATATATATATATATATATATATATATATATATATATAACTACTTCATTTACTCACATAAAATTAATATACGAAAGTATAAATTTATGCGTAAACTTTAAGTATTTACTTCAAAAGTGCTCAATACGTAGGTAGAGCTAGTTAGGAGTAAAAATATACAAACGCCTTTTCTTTTTTTTCTTTTTTTTTTTTTTTTTGTCTATGAACTTTAATTCGAGGCAGAAATTGCTTTCGAACTGGCTTTGAACAGTTTCGACTATCGATGACTATGAAGTAAACAATAAAAAAAAAAGACACAGAGACACACGCACATCGTGTCTGGTATCCCCCCCCCCCATGACAGTGGCGATTTTTCCTTCGTCATACTAAATTTCGAAACTAATTATGGCACTTCTACAGTTTAATATCCTCAAGTAAATTTAGAAAATCATTCTTAGCATAGGGAGCTCTCACGTTGCGTGGAAGGAACTCTCCTAAAAGGAAAACAATTAATTTGTGTCCTAATTTTCAAACCTTGATTTGCTCGCCTACCTAACAAAATGCATGATGTAATGTTGATTTTAACATGGGATGTTCAACCCACTCTCTTCCCTAAAAAAAAAAAAAAAAAAAAAAAAAAGTGGACACTCTGAACGCCGGATATAAAAATAGCTATCTTCAAATTGGTCAGAATTTACCAGTAAGGTTGCCTCGCCTCTGTGATAGACAATAAACTTATTCTTCCCCTTTAAAAGGTGGCAAAGTTAGGGAGAATCACCTATTGAGCAAGAACGAATCATTTGTATGACCTAATCAAAAGATCAAGCAGGTTTTATTAAATTGTCGAATCGAATGTACTTTTTCCGCTCGTTAGAAAGATAACTTGGATCGTGAAGTCGAGTTTTCAAATTTGTTTTGTTTCTTCGATGACGTCACTATCATTTGGTGTGAATAGCAAAATTCTTCTGGCTAGGAACAAAGTCTAGTGTATTTTCAGATACTTCACTTTATTTTTTCTGTCCTCTCTCTATGATGGAGATCTTCCTAGACTGAGGCAATCTTTTTTTTTTTCTCAATCGAGAACGCTGCTTTTGAGAGGAGCTAGATTTTCCCACATTAAAAAACGACTTTTGTGTCTAATTCTGCCCTCGTAGGGTGGGTTTAGTTCTCTCCCACTGCCAGAACTTAAACACCAGGGTCGGAAAATGGAACAGAGAAGTCAGTGCCCCCGAGTCTAACCTGCAAAAAAGTGTCTAGACATCCCTATCGGCATTCCCCGGTGAGGGCGCCGCATGTGACTAACAATAAACTAACCTCTTCTCAAAGGGAGAAGGCACCGCCTGGGAGGGTGGACCTCTTAGAACTGCTCAGAACTAAACTCCCACCGCAAAATCAAAAAGGACCGGATCATTACAGAAATGGTCTAATCTCTGCTGATTTGGGGGTTCAGGTTAACCCTCGTAGGAAGGCACGTAAATAAGAATTATCCTGCCTTTCAGATTCAACTGAACGTTAGTAAATGCATCGGTTTTCTTGTTCTGACTTTGGTTATTATCTACTCGCTAGGAGTAGTCACACAGGCCACCATAAAAGATTTCTTTTTGAGAACAACTTGTTGCGTTCTATGGAGTCTGAGTGACAACAAATCACCCCAGATTTCCAGTACTCTCCGCTTCTTTTGATAACCTTTGGAGATGAATTTGCGTTATTTCAACAGCCGCTTACCATTAATTTCTCTTTGGCAGCGACCATTGATCTTCACTTGGATTTGGAACGGCTATAAGCCTCCCTAAAGTCCCAATCCTCTTTGCACTCATCCAGCGGAGGTCTGACTAGTGCTTTCACACCTCGGCCTTTCCATCCTCCTTGACCGTCCTCACTTATTTGGTGTGGCGCCAGTTTATACTCACACACACACACACACACACACACACACACAAAATTATTGTTGTTGTTATTATTATTATTGGCTAACAAGCAGCTTTCACACAGGTCATAAAGGATCTCTCCTTGAAAACAGCCTGTGGTGTTTTCTGGAAGCTTGGTGACAACAAGTCTCCCCAGTTTTCCAGATATTATTATTATTATTATTATTATTATTTAGTAGTGCATAAAGTTTCTCTCTCCTAAGAGAACGTGTTGCATCCTCCACACATCACATCACAACGTGTGTGTGTGTGTGTGTGTGTGTGTGTGTGTGTGTGTGTGTGTGTGTGTGTGTTATAATCGAATATCCCCGCCCTCTCTTGACATAATGAACAACACAACGACAGGCCTTGATTTTAGTTTGTCAAGAAGCTTATTGAAGAAGAAGAAGAACCGCAAACAACAACAGACACAATATCGTGCCCTTTTAAGTAAAAATACCAGAGAAGCAAGTGGCGATATGTTACGTTGACCCTCAGCAGGTGCTCCGTTCGTTTTGGTACGTACTGCTAGTTGAATAGCGTTCTTACTGCTTTACTTGTTCTTCATCTTCGCTTGGTTGTTGCTGTTTGGTTGGTTTGTTATTGTTTTTTGTTGTCTCTAAAGATGATGATGGTCGTGTCGCGATGACAAAATGCTATATATATATATATATATATATATATATATATATATATATATATTGCCGTCCGGAGCGTTCGGAGAAAAATAATTTTAAAAAAAATAGTCATGTTGATTTGTATGACCCAGCCAAAATTTATGACCCAGCCAAAATTTATGACCCAGCCAAAATTCAAAATATAATCATGTTGATATTTATCAAACGGCTTTTGAAAAAATCCTTTTAGTTTTTCCGTATTTTATTTTTCATTTCAATAACCGATCAAGTATTAGGTTGGTGCAAAAATAATATCTTATATATATATATATATATATATATATATATATATATATATATATATATATATATATATATATATATATATATATATGTCTACTAATAGTTGTTAATTTTTTATTTTTTTTATTTTTTTTATTTTTTTGTGTTTATTACGTGTTTCGAGTTTCTCTCTTCAGATAATATATTAGTTTTGAATATATATATATATATATATATATATATATATATATATATATATATATATATATATATATGTGTGTGTGTGTGTGTGTGTGTGTGTGAGATAGATAGATGACATAATTACGTTGAAACACTGGTTTCCATTAGATGCTTGAAGTTAACCAACGTTTTGTCTGGTCAGGACTAAAATGGGTGACCATTTGAGAATTCCCGGCGCTGTGTGTGCTCTCCGCTTATCTTTCCATTGTTCTGGACTTCTTGCCACTGGATTCAAGCAGTGCCAATCAGGAGAGGTGTGGTTGGGATTGCACAACCCTTGCCTCACAATTACACGTGCAGCTACCTTTACAGGGAGTATCCATTGCACTTTCAGACTGAACGGAATCATCATCGAGATATATATATATATATATATATATATATATATATATATATATATATATATATATATATATATATGCACTTTCCCCGGCGACTGATTTTTTAAAAACTTGCTTTAAACGCTGATGAAATGAATGAAAAAGAAAGTAAAATTCCGAAAAGAATATTTTAAGAATAGTTCCGGAACATCCTATTCTTCAGAAGAGAACGGGTCATTTTTTTTTTTTTTTTTCAGATTTTACGTTTCTTGTTAAATAGTGTTCAATTTCTTTTTAGTGATGAGTCTACCGGAGACACTTTGCTGTGTCAGTTCAACCTAAGTTGAAACACTGGTTTTTGTACTTTGCGATGATTATTCCCTCTGTCTAATTCTTGTTATTTAACATTTTAAAGATTGTGCCTTGAGATCATTTTTACATTTTACGTAAATTAAAATAAAATGTAAAAAAATAAATAATAAATAAAAAATTTACAATTATTAATTGGAACCATACTCCAATGCAAGGAGTATTATTGCCACATGCGGCCTGACGCATCTGCCACTACCTGGCCCTGGTCCTTCAGGGCCTGGGCAACAAGTGTCAAGCAAAGACCATATGTGGGGGCAACCCCTCATATAAGACCTTGTTCAATGTAGGGCCAACCCTTCATACCAATTGTCACTATCCAGCTCCCCTACTCCCCGGGGAGTTGGTCCCCATTTCCCCTTCACTCCTCACTTTAAAAATCGACCTTGTGCCTAATTTGCTCGGTGGGGGAGCAAATAAATACCCTTATCCGGCCCGGGCCCTTCGGGGCCTGCGCAACAAGTGTCAAGCAAAGACCATATGGGGGGGGGCAACCCCACATATATGTTATTGGTCAATGTAGGGAAAACCCTTCATACCAATTGTCACTATCCAGCTTCCCTACTCCCCGGGGAGCTGATCCCAATTTCCCCTTCGCTTTCTACATTAAAAAAACGGTCTTGTGTCTAATTTGCTCAGTGGGGAAGCAAATAAATACAAACATGATAGGTCCTGCACTATCAACTAAACTTCAACGCCGAAATGTTACATCTCTGCGCCTGATTTTTTTTTTTTTAAGCATATTAATGGAATGTGCTTTGACGAATTAATGGAATGTGCTTTGACGAACTTGGTGAACTTGTACCTCCTCGACGTAATTACCGCTAACTAACCCGACAAGCAGCAAAGTCCTTCCTCTTTACTATAGAGATCTCTAGAGGTCAGAAGGCATTCTACTCTAATAGCGGCCCCTCCCCTGAACTGCTAGTTTTTGGACTTTTCTTCTTCTGCTTCCATGACGGTACTGACATGCAGATGTTCAAGTGTAATTTTAACAGACATCTTGTTACTCAACTCCCTACGGTTTATCCCTGTATATTTGCTCCCAAATTGTATCCTCTTACGTCCAAGTGAGATTATGCCTTATTTTGGATGCAATAACAGTAAAAAATTATTTTTTAATCACTTAAAATTATTTTACAAATAAAAATTAAAACATATTTTTGTAAACTTATTAAATATTGAGAAACGCCTTTACGTGATTAATTTTTTAATTCAATTTGATTAATTAATTTATTTAATTTGATTAATTATTCAATTAATTAATTATTTTAATTTGATTAGATGAATGCAATCAGTATTCGACAGTAACAAAGATGATATTGACGTCGACTAACGACTTCGGTGTACCAGTTTCGAATCCTGTTATTTTCTGTAGCATCACTTTCATCGCTAATGTTGGAAACCTTCACTAGGTCGGTGTGTGAGCATGTGATTTTAGATATAACTGGGAAAATCATGCCAACAAAAGAATCGGACGGATCAAATTACAGACGAATATGTGGGTTTTTTTTAATAGAAATCGCTCCAGACAAGACATGGTACCACTTGATGTTTTAAACTATATAAAATAAATACTACTTCAAGGTCGATAAATGTTACGTGGATATATTATGATTTAGAAATTAGCAATTTGTCTCCTTTTTTCAAAAGCAACCATCATGGAATGTAAGGACTAAAGGCCAATTAATGATGGTTGAATTTTTAAAGCTGAAATGATCGCTACGGATGGGGTTAATTCTCTTAAAGTCATTTCATCATCAACATTGAGAAATCGTGTCTGTTTTTTTTAACACCTTCGAATCTCGATATCAACAATATACACATCCAAATTTACTGTTCGTTTTTTAAATCTGTTTCTGTCGCTTTTAAAAGCTCACGTTTTGTGCAAAGTCAAACTGAGCGCCATTTTAAAAATTAACAACTTACTATTTTGGGATCATCTGAAACGTTGGTGGACCTGCATGTTATCGATTATTAAAATTTTTAACGCTGATTGATTTTTTTTTTCATCTTGTAAATAATATCGATTAAAAAAACTAAAAACAAAATAGGTGGAGTTCTGTTTGTTAGGCAAATATAACGTCAAAAAAGCTTCTCCTTTTTTAACACCCCCTTCCCCCAATGTCAATTATAATTTTTCTTTTTAAAATAAAGCAACCCGGCATTGCTCGGGAACAGTGGAATTATTTAAGTTTTTACATTTTATTTGTTGGCACATTTCAAAACCTTATATATAAAAGGAAATAGAAATTTTTGTTGTAAGGGAGACAACTATTTATATAGTCTTCAACTTAAAATACGAATTATGCTCCTTGCTGATTTTCTGTTAACATTGAAAAATATTCCCGCATTACAAATTGTGCAGACTGGACTACACATGTTTTTGTTTTTGTTTTTTTTGTTTTTATTTTTTTTATTTATTTATTTTTTTTTTCAATAAGCAGTAACGAACTCGTATAGCCATATCAAATAAAATTGTCGAGTTAGAGTCAAAGATTCATGTATCAGCTTCAATGCTATTTTGGTCCAACTTTTCAAATCTCGGGAATTATATATATATATATATATATATATATATATATATATATATATATATATATATATACTAGCAAAAGTACCAGTCGTTGACTGGGTTCAAAAACAGCCTACAGAAAATGAACTCTGATTTATGAAAGTATGATAGGTTATGAAAAGGAAGGTTGTAAAGAGATACCTTCGAATTTGGGGGTATCAAAACCAAAGCAAAATATGATGAAAGTAAAAATAAAATAGATAAACCTCATAATTTATTATACCATACCTGTTCACACTGAAACACTTATAACAATATTCTGTGGATCTATATTAAAAAACCCTTGTTAAACTTTGTGATATATTTCCGTTCTATGGAGGTCAGGTGCGAACGAACACCCCATAATTTTATTATACCATATTTCTTCAAACTGAAACATAATTATAAAAGTATACTTACGCAGATAGATATGAAAAGTCTTTATTAAAGTTTGTGCCTATTTCTATTCTATGGAGGCCAGGCGCGAATGCAGACCCCGCAATTTTATTACACCATCCCTATTTAAGTTAAAACATACTTATCAAAGTATTATTGTGTACATCTATATCAAAAACACTTGTAAACGTTTTTTTTTTATTTTTCAATTTTTTATTTCCATACTTTGTGGATCAGGCGCAAATGCAGACCCCACAATTTTAATGAACCACAGTTCTGCCAGGTCAAACATACCCATTCCTGTGTCTCGATACATCTTCTATCATTATATACAATCAGGTTTTAAAATAGTCAACCATATAGGAGCCTATTCGTGACCACGCACACACACACACACACACACACATTCAGCTTTATATTATAAATAATGAAATCAAAGGAAATGCATTGTTACCTGATAAAAGCCATGGTAAACGTCAATCATTTCATTTAATGCTGTAACCAGCAAATTCTAACATTGCTACAAATATAATTTACTGCTTTCTTGAGAAGAATAGCAAGAATAGCATTCTTTGAAACTCTACGGAATAAGGACTTTGTAAATTGTTTTTTGGAGTATTCAGTCGAAGAATAGATTTAATTGCAAATTTTAACTTACAGTTTTACTTTCTTTTCTCATATATATATATATATATATATATATATATATCGTAATCTTTTTTATACATTTTCATATTTATATATATATATGAAGTATATATAAGTGTGTATATATAAGTATATATATATAAGTGTGTATATATATAAGTGTGTGTATACATATAAGTATATATATACATATAAGTATATATATATAAATATAAGTATATATATACATATAAGTATATATATACATACAAGTGTGTGTATATATATAAGTATACATATAAGTGTATATATACATATATATATACATATAAGTGTGTATATATATACATATAAGTGTATATATATACATATAAGTGTATATATATATATACATATAAGTGTATATATATACATATAAGTGTATATATATACATATAAGTGTATATATATACATATAAGTGTCTATATATATGTATATATATATATACATATAAGTGTATATATATATATATGTATATATATAAGTGTATATATATAAATATACATATACATATTAGTGTATATATATGTATATATATACATATAAGTGTATATATATGTATATATATACATATAAGTGTATATATATGTATATATATACATATAAGTGTATATATACATGTATATATACATATAAGTGTATATATATATACATATACATATAAGTGTATATATATATACATATACATATAAGTGTATATATATGTATATATATACATATAAGTGTATATATATATATACATATAGGTGTATATATATATACATATAGGTGTATATATATATACATATAAGTGTATATATATATACATATAAGTGTATATATATACATATAAGTGTATATATATATACATATAAGTGTATATATATATACATATAAGTGTATATATATATACATATAAGTGTATATATATATAAGTGTATATATATATATATATATATATATATATATATATATATATACATATACATATAAGTGTATATATATAAGCCTGACGAATCCTATAGTTGGATGAAACGCAGAATATTCAGTGTAGCTTAATCGCCATATATATTTTATAAATTACTAACTAGCTCTACCTACGTATTGAGCACTTTTGAAGTAAATACTTAAAGTTTACGCATAAATCTATACTTTCGTATATTAAATTTATGTGAATAAATGAAGTAGTTATATATATATATATATATATATATATATATATATATATATATATATATATATATATATATATATATATATATATTTAAAAAAAATACGAAAGGTATAAAAGTTTATAATTTTTCTGTATCGCTTTCTATTGGTGACGTGCAGGAATACGAATTAATATTATGAAAAAAACTTTAAAACCCTTTTTACAAGTACATAATTATCGACCGATCCTTCAAGTATTCATCAGTGTAATAAGAAAATCTTATTAAAATTTATTCAAATTTAAAAAAAAAAAAAAATTAAAAACCAGTAAAGAAAGTATACAAAATTTTTAATTATTCGACAAGGAGTATAGATAAAATGGAAAGAACTTATTCCGAGGAGTTCAATTGTTCTCATCGGAGGAAAGAGGTTTGCAAAATATGCAATCACTTTTACAGATTAATGCATTAAAATAAACTACAAATATGAATTGAATCATACTTGCATAAAAATGTTTTTTATTCCAATTTAATATTTTTTTGTGGTGAAGCAACAAATGTAGTTTTAACGAGATTAATGCAAGAGCGCTCACTTCCGAATTAGGAGAAGATGTATTTTATATTTGTTTTACATAAGCATTTATATATAGCTACACGTTCATGCGGACTTTACTTTTTGTATAAGCAATATCGCTAGAAGAGAGCTCTAGTTATTTGAAACACTCTGAGCGAAACATGCTCATGAATGTGTAGCGACATATTAATGCTTATGTCAAATAAATAAAAAGAGTATATAAAATATATTTTCTTTCAAATATATCCTCCTTCCTGTCGCACATTTTTGCTAGCTCTAAAGAATGGTATAATGACAAACAAACGTATATCACATTGTGCCCGCTCGAGATAATACCTGGGAGTAGCATCATGTATTGCACCATCCATCAATACAAAAATATAAAATAAATATAAAAATATAAAACAAAATATAAAAAAGAAACGGTGATGCAATCATGGCCACAGAAAAGTCTATACCACTCTCCGGAAAAAGAAGGTAATACTCAGAAGGATGGTATCATACTATGACAACGGAACAGATACTACACTATCACTTTGAGTTGATCATTGAAAATCAGGTACATTACTCTGAAATAATGTTATAATGAAGTGGGCATTCACATAGATTTATAAAGATCGCGGCCACGGAAGAACGCGGGAAAAATAGTTTTATGTTATTGTTATATATATATATATATATATATATATATATATATATATATATATATATATATATATATATATATATATATATATATATATTACTAAATGAGAATCATTTGCATTAAAATATAGTAAGTATTATGCATCTAAAATTGAAAAAAGCACTCTTGAAAAAAGAGGCCGGAGTAAAACAAAATGGCCACCGAATTTGAACTGATTTCGTGTTTATCTAACAAGAAAACTCGAATTTGAACTCAGAATGATTCTTCGTTTGATAATATATGTTAATAATAATATAAATTAATACTATTTAACGAAAACAACAAAATGAAACTATGTTTAAAGTTTAAACAGATTTTTCTCCAGTTCTCTCATGGCCGCCATCTTTAAAAATTACCATAGATATTATGTATACGATTGTTTAAGATAAAATGGCTTTCAAAAGTTTATTTCATCAATATCCGTCGTCATCTCTACTTTTTTTCACTTTGTGTGAGAGTTCCTTCCTCATAGGTTCCGAAATGGCTGAACCTATCTTTTGCAAATTTCACACAAAGCTAATTTTTTTATTACATTTTTCACCCCAAACAAGGCAAATTGCCACTTTGGTGTAGGGGGCTACTATCGGGGCAACAACTACTGGGGTGCTATGTAGGGATTTGGGCAGCAAGATGTCGGTTCACGTTACACTTGAACTTCTGCACGTCAGTACTGTTGGGGAAGCAGGGACCTGGAATGGAATTCCAGAGTCTAGCGGTTCTGGGGAAGAAACTATTGGAGTAAAAAGATCTTTTACATCTAGGGATCTCTACAGTGTGGGGGTGGGATTTAGCAACCTGTCGGGTTTGTCGAGGGTGCTCACGTAGTGGGGGCACAAGTGATTGCAGTTCGTCAGAGCATTCACCACTAAAATACTTGTAGAAAAGGCAGAGGGATGCAACATTTCGTTGATGGGACAGAGGTTGAAGCTTAGATGCCAGTTCAGGGCCTATCAGGTTTGCGACTCTCTTTTGAACCTTGTCAAGGAGCGAGAGACTAGTAGCAGATGCACCAGCCCAGATGTGGCAGCAATACTCCATACATGGGCGAATGGTGGCCTTATAGAGATACAGGATACTTTCGGAAACCTATCCGATAAGTATCGAAAATCGAAAAAAATCCGATCTTATAATTAGTCTAAAGAAGAATTTTTACAGGGGAATAGTTTACGTTACATCGCCCACGAGAAATAATAAAATCTCAGCAAATAACTTCTTTTTTTTTAAACAGAATTTTTGTCATCTGGCGATCTGAGTGGTAAATCATTCGACTTCAATTTGAATGATCCTCTATTCAAGCTCGAATGCACCTCGCCATTTATTTTAATTTTTTTCTTGTTAATGAGTCCAATTTACGATAAAAGAAGGGTACCATTTAAAATCGCCGCAAATCATTTTTTCGTTTGCATATTTTGAAATTAAACATTAATCAGAAGTGACTTTTCACGGCATTCATCGTCAAGCCCAAATATCAGCTGACGTGATATTGTAAACAAACACAGACGAAATTTAATGAGCGACATTATCTATATTATTATTTATTTATTTATTTATTTATTGCGAATTAGTCCACCGGGCAAATTGTTCCTCGTTATATATAATAATCAATAGAGGATTGATTTTATAATAATGTGTACGTAATCTGCATAAATTTAGGTTTAAACGTATTGTACGACCGGGCAACGCCTGGCGTTCAGCTAGTTGTTCATGAAAGTTTTGAAAGTTTTACTTGGTTTAAAAAAATGATTATTGATTCAATAAGACAGCCATAGCAAATGTTGCAACATGTCAACTCTATTCGATAAAATCAATGCGGATCGATAATATCTACATTCAGAGTTGTTTTGCCAAGTTTTTATTAAATAAATCAAACACACATAAGATACGTCAGTCAGTAAATTTACTTTTGTCTAGACAAAAGAAAAACAATGTATCTATTTTCCTTCCCACGAGGGCAAAGTTAGACACAAAGTCGCTTTTCAACGTCGGGAAAATCCAGCTTCTAAAAGGTGACATCCTTATTAGGACAAAAATGCCCCAGTCTAGCAAGATTTTTCATTCGCTGATCAAAGACAAATAAAGTAAACTATCAGAACAGATACTACACTTTGTTAATGTGTATTTACAGAAAGTATTTTTATAACATAATATTTCTAACAAATTAGACACGAGACAATCAAAAGTGTGGCGGAGTAAAGGCGGTTGTTATCATCCTTGGGCCAAAGAGTTATTGAAAAATGAAAATAAATTTTTAGGCTACCTCGTGGATTTTCTTTAATCCTCGCCAATATTCAGCCATAAATAACTCAAAAACCTTGTTTAATATATTTTGTTGTTTATTAATCAGAGATCTTTAAATATTTTTTAAAAAATACAATAAAATGGCCAAAGATAGCCTCTCTTCTCTATCATATAAATGACATAAAATATGCAAAAGTGATATAATTTAGTTTCTTATAATGCGCGTCTCTACAACCCCGGAACATGGTGCTTAACGATTGCTTAAAAAATGTGCTAAGCAGCGAAGCGTTAACAAAAAAAAAAAAAAAAAAAAAAAGGCGTTGTACAAATCATTCCTGTTGCATGTGACCCTGTTTCTTAACTGAGATTCAAACTATTGCACTTAAAAGAGCGGTTAGAACCCTATAAAGATCTCTCGGTTGGGATATAGCGGGTTATTGCCTCATATCCCGTAGGATACTCCATCCCCATATCGAACAAAATGATAAGAAACATTTTTTTAAAGTTTCAAATTTAATTTGCAGTTTGATCATTACTAGTTGAGGATACGTCCTCGACAATTCGTCAGACAGTGGCCTTGTTTATCTCGATTGGGGTAAGGGTCTATTTAGACTTGGGGGGGTCTATTCTTCAAGGCTTTACTTTACTATTTCAAAAAATGAGGTAGTTTATTAATAATTGCATGGGGCGCCCTTATCGGGAAGTGTCAACGGGGCTACTCGGGCATTTTTTTGTAGGCCAGAGTTTTCAAAGCCTCATCTGACCTTGTGCCTAACCTCATAGAAAGGAGGAAAGTAATAATTAATTTAAACATTTGACGGGTCTATTTATTTGCGTTCCCACGAGGGCAGAGTTAGCCACAAGGTTGGTTTTTAATACAGAGAAAATCTAGCTTCCCAAGCAGAGGCACTCTGGATTGGGACAAATTTTTGTTTTGTTTTTTGTTTTTTTGTTTGTTTTTTTAATCAAGAAAGATTTCTCCTTCATTCGCATTAGTCAGCCAATATGAAGTATAGTATTTTTATATATCTTCTACATGAAGTTAGACACACGGCCAAACTTACTTTTTGGGAGAGAAGATGAAGCCTGGGAGGGGTTTCCCTCTTAGGATTGAATAGAACTCTACTTCAGCCCGACAGCAACAAACCGATGATGCGTAATATCAGAATAAACAAACTGCTCTGTCCACAAACGATTTTTACTGAAACGAAAACAGTCAGATCTCACACAAATCCTCACACAGTTTGTCCTTGATCTTAAAAAAAGAAAATGAGAAAAGGAAATATAAAAACGTTATATTGTAAACTTTGCTGAAAAACTTTCGTTAATAATTATTATTTATATAATTTACAGAACAAGTGAAAAAAAATGCTTGACTCGAAATATTTGCTGTAGTTTTCGTGTTGCTGTTGTTTCGAAACTTACTCTAATTGTTGTGCTTGAAAGGGTATTGCAAGTAAATTCAACGCACCAGACAATCTATTTTATATTCGCCTCTGTTAATTTCTTATATAAACTTAGTATAAGTAGTTTTGAAACACGAACTGTCTAATCGTGTTTTTTTTTTGTTTTTTTTTTGCAAAGCAAATAACCAGTTATTGCTTTCTACCTATATACAGCATCATAGCCACGTTTACCCATTGTTCCCAATATATCAGATAAGTTAAGCAACGTTGAGCCTGGCCAATACTAAAATGAGTGATCATTTAGGAATACAAGGTGATATATATGTCCTCTGTTTATCTCGGCATTGTTTCTTGTCAACCTGGTTTTCTCCTTTTTGTTGGATTTAGACAATGCGGACTCAGGAGAGGTGTGGTTATGGATTGCGCAACTCTTGTTTCATAATTACACGCACAGCTTGCCTTACAAGGGGTATCTATTGTCTCTCGAGAGTAAACGAAGACCCATTCAATCTTCCATTTATCTTCTCTCCACGATCCATTTTTTTTTTAAATATTTATTATAAATTGCTTCATATAATCAAACTTAGTTCATAGCATTGATTGTCCCTCATCTTTCTACAGACAAACATCCCATTTAATTAACTCCTATCCTCAATTAGCTTTTGGCTTGGATAGGTGATGACTCAACAGAATTGCTCCTCCACAAGGCCAAAAATTAGACGCAATGTCAGTTTTTAATGAGGAAAAGCCAGTTATCTCAAAGAAACAAAAATATCTACCCTCGCCTCGGACAACACGAAATACTCTCCATCATAAAAGGTGGAGATAATACCTAGGAGGATGGAAGCCGGAGACTGAGCAGATACTACACTTAGAATATGGTAGTTCGTTTTTTTGGGGGAGGGGTTCAGTTTTTTTTTTTCTTTCTTTTTCGTTTTATTTTTCGAACCTGAATTCAATAAAACGGCATGTTTTGGTCGCGCTACTATTGTATAATAGAACGCAAGACATTTACGCGAGAGCAGAGACTGAAAGGAAGCCGTGAGTGGCAGGTTGAGAAGAAGAGAGGTCAATACGACATGTCATTCTAACCCGAGCCATCGCCGCCGCCGCCGCCGCCGCCGCTACTGCTGCTGCTGCTAACATGGTACAACACGTAATTCCCTCTAGACTGACTAACAGACACACGCACTCCGCAGCCGTTTGCCCTTCTCTTCTCTCTCAATAGTGTAAAGAAAAAAAAAGTCGAACAACACTCAACGTAGTTGCTTAATAGCAGTAGTAGTAATAGCTTACTACTCGTGAAGGGTAAGAAGAGTGTTAATGAATACAATACTTTAGCTAAAATGCGAGACTATAGAACCTGTTTGTATTTAACATGAGGACAAAGATCGACTCAAGGTCGGTTTTTAGTAATGGGGGGGGTAGCATTCCGCCTTCGCTAATAAGGGAATTTTAGTCAATAAATCATACCCGCCCCCGGAAAAGAGGGGAAAGCTCCTAAAAACGCAAACACATACTACACTGTGATCCTAGTCCGAAAATCGAATAAAACGTCGTGTTTTTCTGTGTAACAATACAACGTCTACAGAATTTAATTGTAAACTTACTAAGGTTAGTAACCAGCTTAATAATAATACGGTGAGATGATTACAATAAGGTCTGCTACTTTTTTGGGGTGCGATGATTTAGCTGATTTACACGTATCTTTCTCCTCAGCTAAGTAGTAAGATTAAATAATAATAATGTAACGATATCAGACTTTGACACGAATAGCCTTCAGGCTACGATCAGAGTGTGTTATCTGTTCTACGCTTAGTCACACGAAAATAAATCTTTGAGACTGAGGTATTTTTGTTCCACATTCAGAGTGTCACTATTTTAGCATTAAACATTTTGAATTCAATTTTACCTTCGTCGAGGAAGGGGACTAAAATGTTATATATAAGCCATCTTTCTTGAGTTATTTCTCAGTATGTATGTATGTATGTATGTATGTATGTATTATTATTATTATTATTATTATTATTATTATTATTATTATTATTATTATTATGATTGGTAGTCGAAGTAGCGAAACATCGTATCATATTGCTCTAGCAGGCATGGAGTATCCTACCGGATGTCAGACATTATTCACCCACTGTCTCATACATTCCAACCGAGAGATATTTTTAAGATTCTAACCGTCACTTTCTTGCACTTGTTTCACCGAGTATATTTGCCAGGTAATTTTTTTTTCTCTTTTCAAGAGTCCGCTGTTTGCTCGTATAATTACTGGCATGATGGAATAGGTAAACTAATATGATTATATATATATATATATATATATATATATATATATATATATATATATATATATATATATATATATATATATATATATACACACGCACAGTTCATAATACGCAAGCAAGCGAAGAAGTGAGACTGTGTGTCGATTGTAATGGGGCATCTCGCCTTTACTCTGGTGTTTGTTTTTATTTTTGTTTGTTTTTGTGAGGTTATTTTTCACATCCGCCTCGTTAGTTAGTAGTAAAGAAGCAAAGACAGTTAGGCTAGGTAACAAGATTATTATTACTGGGTAATAATACCACAAGACGCTAACTAAAAAAGATTATTATTACTGGGTAATAATACCACAAGACGCTAACGAAAGAAAAAAAACGTAACACATTCAGGCAATTCAGCTTTTGTTGTTTTATTTCTTTTGTGTGTGGTTAGTCTTGTGTTGTCTGTCGGTCATTTGAAGGCTGTCTTGTTCGTGGCAAGTCAAAAAACTTTCTTATTTAGTATTCAACCTAATTTTAGAAAAAAAAAACAGAAAATACAGGAAAATCTTTACGTAGCCCTTATAGAACGAAGATGTCATTCAATCAAGTATTTTTACGTTTAACTAAGAAAATCAAAATCTATGAATAAGTAAAAAGAGACTATCTCACATTATCATCATCATCATGAAAAAAAAGACCAGATAAGTCCACAATAATTTAATCTTTCGAGAACGGCCTTGTAATGATATCGATTTCACATTAATCGTTTAAAATCGTTAAAAAATTATTTTCTTTTAAAAAGTAAAACTACTTAATTAGTGTGATTTTTGGAATATGGTATGCAGTTCTGTGACGGGTACGAATATCATAAAGATTTACTGTAGTTTTTTTCGGTTGTATTCTAAATAAGAACTGTAGAGAAAGCTATACTAGATAACAGAATTATTACTGTGTAATAATGCCACAAGGAAGGCGCTAACAAAAAGAAAAAAAAAGAGAGAAGAGATGACATCTCCAGACAATTTAGCGTTTGTTCTTTTATTTCTGGGGTGCGTGGTTATTTTTGAGTGTGTCCAACATATGAAGGCTGTCTTGTTCGTGTTATTGACAAGTCAAAATATATTTTTTTACAAAAATGTACTAGGAGGAGGAAGAGTAAAGCACCGCCGCCGCCAGTTCTAGAGTGGAATTTGGCTGGTCTTTGGTGCGCGCATCCGTACGCGCGCGCACGCGCCTCTTTCAAAAAGGTCAGTGCGACCTGCTGCTGCTGCCGGTCGAACACACACACACGCACACCGGAATGTTTTTTTTTTTTCTCTCTCTCTCTCTTCTTTCTTTCCTTTTTGTTGTTGTAAAATTGTCTACTGGTATCAGATGACGTCTGGAATTAACTCTTTAATAAGCCGGTACCGATCGAATACAGACGCACACACACACACGTGGCTCGGATGGAAAAAGGAAGAAGGAAAAAAAACATCGTTGTGCTATGATCAACTATGGAACTAAAAACATAAACCAATTTACTTCTCCAATACAACTCGAATCGGAATATATATATATATATATATATATATATATATATATATATATATATATATATATATGAACGGGTTTAGTTTTAGTAAAAACGAACTTCTTTCTACGACGATTTTCCCCCGAAGAAACAATTCCTAAAATCTCGGCGCAATTATTAAAAATAACGAACATTCGATGTTTCATACCTTCCAAAATCCCCGTTTGGGGAGCTGTTTCCGCCTCTCCCCATTAGAAATACACTGTGTCACGTTGCTTGCTGTTTTCTTGCTGCTGTTAGCACGTAAATACCGATATCATTGTTGCCGGAACTAAAGTTTACACGAGGCAAATGCTTTCAGTTTTTGAAACTTTTAAATGAAAACGTCACTAAAAATAACTTAGAATTAAATAATAATAATAATAATAATATAATTATATATATATATATGCAACAAATTAACTTGTTTTAAAAAATTAAGGGACTTTTATTTCAATAAAGGAAACGATTTTTTTTTTTAATTTATTGGTGAACGTAATCAAATCAAATTTTACTGTTTTAAAATTTAGTCTGTAAACATTACGTTTCAATTAAATTTGGTATGGTTAAAATTACCGTGAACTAACCGTTCAAATAATTACCGTTAAAAAAAACTGCTCATTATTAGTCTTTTTACCAACGGAAATACGAAACAATAAACTTTATTTGATAAATACAAAGTGAACGTTTGACAAAACAGGAATATTAGAATTAAATTTTAAGATTTTCTTTTTCTTTTTTTTTTTTCTTTTTTTTTTTTTTTTTTTTTTTTTGACAACCATCAATTGCCCCCGCGTACGATATGGCAAGGAACCGGTTTAGTGTAAGGGCGTCACTGCTCCTTTCGGTGATCAAGGTCATTTTAAAAAATAAAAATAAAAATCCGGTTTCTTCTTCGGCATTTAGCTCCAGCTTGGGCGTATTAAAATAATTTCGATTAAATATAAAGTTGGTCTTCACACTTTTTTCTATTTCATCCCCCACCCCCGCCGCCTCCGATCCGATATAATAAATTAGAAAAACGTGAACTTTCGTTTACCGAATTATTTTTCTTTTCTGTTGCTAATTTTTTTTATCCTCTTTCGAAAGTAACTTAAGTTTGTTTTTCTGTTTTTGTTGCTGTTATTTTATTTATTTTTTTTTTTGCTTTTTTATATAGATATTAAGTTTCTTTACTAAATGAAGTATATCTATTTATTTGAATTCATTTAAAAAAATATCCTTCTGTCAGGGATGAAGATTTACTTGGACATTGAAAAGGAAGCCAGAAAAACAAACTTATTTTCCTCTACTTCATCAAACTTGTAGAGCCAATCCGACAAATAATAACGACGTTTAGATATTGAGCGCGAAATGCCTTGCATTTCATTTGAAACTTTTTAAACGCGTTTATTCTGCTTCTCGCTAAGGGGGGCGTGGCTTTTTCTTCTATTTATTTTGAAACTCTTGTCACGAACACTGGCAAAATTGTATCCTTCATTTTAAATTATAAAACAAGATTTTTTTTTTAATATTAAAAAAGGATTTGAAATAATTTTGCATGCTTAAATTATTTAATTATACAAGAACTTTAGTGGTCACAGCAGAACACAATAAAAGAAAATAGCATTTTTTATATTGAGATTAAAGAAGAAAGTGTGTTTTGTAAAAAAAAAAAAAAAGCAACAAAATGCATACTAGATGCATGCAAAAGTTGTCATCTTAAAGAAGGATTCTTCATCAGTTGAAGGCTGACACATGTGCATTTCCTGCAGATGCATTAGGATAAAATATGTGCACTCTCTCTCTCTCTCTCTCTCTCTCTCTCTCTCTCTCTCTCTCTAGATGCACTACATGTTATTACTGCACTCGCGCACATGCACGGATGCGCGCCTGCATGTAATGCAGTCTCTTCCTTTCTACCCCTGGAATCGGGCAACCAGCATGATCAGCAAAGCTGGTAAAATGGGTTCTTCCGTGGTGTTTCGTAATTCATTGTCAGTAAAGTGTATTTAAATTACATTTACGGAAAGTCTCTGCAAGTAAGTTCTTCTTTTCGTCTCTCCTCTATTTGTTCCGTCTGTTTATGATGATTCAACTGTAGAATTTTAACGATACTCGCAAGCAATTTTCGCGTAGATTTGAGATTTAAAAAAATGTTTGTATATATTTTTTGTATTTTTAATCTTGAACTGTAATTGATATTTTGAGGTCATTATTTGTTAACTTTTCAGTAAAAGTTTGAATCGCTCGCGGCTAATCGGCGATCGTGATTCTTATTGTTAAATTATCGACTAAGTATGTCTTTCTTTTTCGTTTTTTATTAAATGTCGGTAATTTAACGAAGTAAATGAAGAAAAATATAATTATTTGATGATTTAACAATAATCGTAGATTATGTGAGCGATTCAAGTTAAAATATATATAATTGAACCATTTTAAGAACAGTAAATTACAATTTTATTTCAGGACTTAAAATACACTTGAGAGCAAACATTTCTATCAAAAAATGCGTGTAGATGAGATATTTCAATGGTCCCTATGCTCTGCTTGAATCTTAATTTTTTTTTTTTTTTTTCATCTTTCTTTTGCAATTATTTCCATTTTTTTTTTTTTTTTTTTTTTTTTCGTCTCTAATATTATTTGACCGTTGTTGCATTTACGGCGCTTTCTTTATTTTTTCTTTTTTAATATTTTATTTTGTTCTGGCTGGTAATCGGGTATCCTACTGGATACAAAACGATCTAATACATTCCAATCATGAGATCTTTTAAAAATTTTAACCGTCCCTTTAAGTGTAATTGTTAATATTTTTTTGCACTTGGTTCACTTGGTATATTTTCCAGGTTGTTTTTTGTTCTTCGGCAATGCTTTTATAATTTGCCGTTTGATTACTTGCAGAAAAGAACGCTAAAAAAACACCAAAAAAAATGTGGTTCAAGTTTAAAGCGGGGGCGCAGTTAAATATCAAAATAGTTTAGAAATACAAACGAACCGTAATATTTGACTTTTGGTTTAATCGACTTTTAGTGAAGAATTTTGCTGTTACGCCCCCATTTATTATAGATACAAAATAGCAGATACAAATATTGGCACAAGGTCACGAAGTTAGAAAGTTATTTTTTTTTTTAATTGGCAATTGGAAAAAAAATTTCTTACTAGAATCAAACTTTCTAGACGAATCTTAAGTACTACGTTTTTTACCCCTAAAACAAAGAAAAACATTGTTTTGACCACGCCAGTACGCCACTATTATAAAATTGAACAGAAGTTTTCGTTGCATCACAAGAGCATCATAAGTTCATCTCAAATGAAATCTCTTTTCCTTTCGTATATAAAATAATTAACAAGGTTTACAATGAAATGTTGCCGGAAAAGTAATTATTGCATTTTTTTTTTTCTCTGGAATGAATATACTTTTTTAACATTTTATTAGCAGTTTCATTCTTTAGTCTTTGAGTTATATGTGTGTGTGTGTGTGTGTGTGTGTGTGTGTGTGTGTGTGTGTGTGTGTGTGTGTGTTTGATGGTGCATATCGATATCTACGATTTCACAGAAACACTAAATATCCAACTCGTTGCCCTAAAAAAAAAAAAAAAGAAACTCTTTAACAGGTTGGATTTCCAGTGTTTCTGTTAAACCATAAGTATCGATGGACGATCGAACTAACGCAGAAAGTTTTTTGAAATAAAAACATGCTTTTACATACGTAAATTCAGCACGCTGGTCATTTTCTTATACAAATATGTGTGTGTGTGTGTGTGTGTGTGTGTGTGTGTGTGTGTACACACACATACACAAACGAAAGTTTGCCTGTTATGAAAATCAACATAGTAGCTGTGAAAGTAGGAGTACTAGTATTGTGGGTGCATTTTATTAGAAAGCTAATGTCGTCATTAAAACTGACCATCGAGGTCATTCAGGGGATACTTGGGTCAACTTATAGGATATCGTACGGGCGTACGAAAACTGGAATGACATTTTCAGAGTAACGAAATAAAGACATTACGTTTCTTACGAATATTTTTTAAACGTCTGTAGAGTCTGCGTTATTGGAATATCGTCAGGTGCATCAGCTACACACGCACACATTCATACAACACATACGCACACAGACACACACATACATATACACACACAGCGATTTCTAGAAAAGCTGTATATCAAACTAAATACATCTTCAATATATCTGACAGCTGGACAAGGCCGTTCCGTTCACTCTCCCTATCGACCATTCTCCCCACGAGGCAGATTTAGACACAAGATTTAATATGAAAAATCCAACTTCCCAAAACGGAGCACTCTGGATTGGGACAAAATAATAAAATTGTCTTAATCTAAAAGAATTTCTCTTTTACTAATCGTGTCCGACAACTGACTGAGGACAGAAAAGACAAAGTGTAGTATTAGAACATATACTACACTCTGCTAATCTTTTTATTTATTTATTTTTTCATTTATTTTATCTTTACTCTTGTTAGCCACAAACAGCAGATTGATATTAAAACGTACGGGCTACTGTGATGGAAGCCAGATTATAGTGGGTAACATTGGTGAGGGATTCAGCAGCAAGTGTTTGTTCACGTTACATTTAACTTTCCGCATGTTAGTACGGTCGGGGAAAGGGGAGCATAGAAGGAATTCCAAAGTCAAGCTTTCCGAGAAAAGAAGTCATTAGTGTAGGGAATTCGGCATCTCGCAAACTCTATAGGGAAGGAGTTGGATTTTTTTCTTGTCCGATAGCTTGTTGAAGGGGGGGGGAGTAGTAGTAAGTTCATCGGAACACATTCCGTGGAAGTATCTGTAAAACAAGCGCAGGGATGCAATACTGCGATCAGGCGATATAAACTTAATGTTGTTAAAATAATTGATTTTAATTTTTTTCTTTCAAGTTTAGTCGAAAGTATTTTCTTTTGTTTTCCCCGATTTAATTCCGACAAGATTTCATTTGTGTATTGATTTTTTTTTTCTTTTTACTGTTATTCTGATCTTCATAGTTGTTGTTTCATCACGTTTTGGCCAACTCATCCTCTGGCCTTCCTCAGGTGGTTAACTGCGACGGGATAGGAATGCTGAGTCTTGTTACTGTATCCCCAGCAATTAATGCCTTGTTGTTGTCTCACCACGTTTTTGGCCAACTAATTCTCAGGCCTGCTTTGGGAAGGATTGAAACTGTTATCTTCAGACAATGCTCACCTGGAACCGTAGAGAATCAACGCCTCCATCAACTGCGCCACGGGCCCCGAAGGGCGATCAAGATTTTATTTTATGGTTTTAACACACACACACACACACACCCGCCCCAAAAAATCAATACACTAATTATTAAGACTCATCGCAAAGGATTCAAAAAGTAAAAATATAAAAATAATAAGATTTCATTTCTGTTGATGTATACTTATGCCTTGGCACAATCTGAGTAGATTATATCCACTCTAGTTAAGCATGCGTACTCGACTCAATCTGATTGGAGTCTTGGTCATTTTTGTAATAAGGAATGGCTTTGAATCTGTCAGGTTGAGGTATGATTCCGTTTAGTCCTAGAAGGTCCACCTTCCGAGGTCTTGCATCCCGTTTTTCGGGTGGAATAAGTTTATTGCTTATTGCCCGATGCGCCCTTACCGGAAAATTTCAGAGTGCTCCTTCTTTAGGGGCACTGGCTTGACTTTCCCTACGTTTCGACCATGTGTCGCATCTTCCTGCCGTCGGAAGGAAACAAATACCTACTTATGCCTTGCTGTGTAAACCTATTAAAAAAGTCGTAGAGAGATAAATACCAACATTGACCTCGTGACCTGTCTATATCATAATTCGATGATTGTTACATCATCAGACTAGTGGGTCTCAACGAGTGCGCTAGCACCTACTAGGGTTCATTGTCAGTTCTCATGGTTAAGAACAGGTTCTACAGGGACCATAAAAAGGGACAGTACATCTTCAACAGTGCTATTGAATCCAACTGAAGACAGCATCTGCTAGTCGTACGAAAGCAAGCGAGAACGAGGGAAGAGGTGTTCAGTAAAGACGACGTGCCGCTTATCTCAACAAGTGTTCGGTCACTAAATATATATCTGCAAACTAGCAGACAACCCAGCATTGCTAGGGAATATATGAGGACACTCCCAGCCCTGAACCCCATATTCTCTTTTTTTTCTTTTTTTTTTAAATTTTTATAATTTTCAAGTTAGAGAATATAAAGAAAAACGTCGAATCGTTGTTTATAGTTTCCGGCGCGAACGGAGACCCTACCATATCATTTTAAAATCTCGTACGAACATGAATACCACAATTGGATTTCTCATAATTTGTCTCAGAAAGTTTGATCTTGTTACGGGGCTGCATTTTCAATTGTATTCACGGGTAGATACACTATGAATTTCTGACTTAAGGTAAAGTATCATGTTTTGTGTCGTATACATTTGAAGTAAACTCCAAAACAATGGAGGTCTTTCTTCTAAAATGTAGAATGGAAAGTCGACGCATAACAATGAATTTCATAGTGTGTGTGTGTGTGTGTGTGTGTGTGTGTGTGTGTGTGCGTGCGTGTTTCTAGAGAAATGGGGTGGTTTCAATTTCGGCTTGAAGCACTTACTTGTCTAGCCACACTGAAAACCTATGATACAACGAAACAGTCTATACGAGAATGACATAAATTTCTCGATTGTAATTGTCTTAATATATTGCGCCTCAGGGTGGATAAACGTACTTTGAAAAAAGTTGTCTCTTCAAAAAAAAAAAGTGCATCGATTTTTCCGTGCGATTTTACCTAGGTGATGATGCAGGGGAAAACATTTTTATTGAAGGAACTTTTATTTTTATGTTCTCTCTCTCTCTCTCTCTCTCTCTCTCTCTCTCTCTCTCTCTCTCTCTCTCTCTCTCTCTCTCTCTCTCTGTGTGTGATGCAACTTTGAACAAAACCTTATGCTAAGATCAAACGACGATTTTAATTAATTTTGTAATAGATTTTTTAGGGTCTTTTATTATAATGATACCGTGATTTGTTGTTTGTTTGTTTTTTTGTGTTATTTTATTTTTATTTTTTTTTGGGGGGGGCGTTCATATTGAATATCCACAAACAAACACTGTTGTAACTAAAATGGTAATGCGGGGTTTAGGACTAAAAGGAGCAATCCACCATAATCGCTGAGGATGAAGAGGGGTTCTGATACATATTAAAGCGTTGAAATAAATATTTGTTTAACTTTGTTTAATTTTATATATTATTTTTTACTCCTAACTTTTAGGAATTCTCGGAGTTAATGTTGTGACAAATATTTATTTGAGATTTTTTTTGTTGTTTTTTTTTTTTTGTTTTTTGACTCGACGGGCGTAAAAATTATTTTTTTAATTTTTTGTGTGGAATCCCAACTTAATCGGAATATTTGACATTTAACTTTCACTTTTAATTCTTATCAAACAACACATTCAAATTTTGAATTTCGAAAAACGGAAGTAATCGCTATTATTAAGAAATTCAAAAATGCGCGGCAAGTATTTAGGATACGTGAGAAATTCTACAGTGCAAATTAATACGAATGGCGTTCCAAAAGTAATGCCTCCTATTTTTTAGTCCACTCGAATGGATCAGAGACGATTGCAAATTACATTGTTATGATAACTGAACTTATGTATTCAGGACCTGAAAGTTTCATCTCTCTGTTACATATATTGACGTTATGAGACTCTAAGAAGCAATCCCCTCTATGGACTTGCATCAGAAACAGAACTGCGTCATTGAATTCCTGGCAAAAGTTCATCGAGAATGGTGGTGACTATGTAGAAAAATAAATTCTGGAGCACAAAAGCTCACTCGTCTTCACAGTACCACTCCAGCAAAAAAATAAAATAAAAATAGGAGACTTTACTTTTAGAACGTCCCTCGTATTTTTTCTTGCGTTAAAATTCAACTATTACGGTTAATTATATTATTCTTAAACCAAAAAAATAAACGCTGTTTCAACCGTGCTCCTATCGTACCATTGAACATAATACTATCTCTTTTTATTTTCATTTTTTTAATAACCAATTAACTAATTTCCGTACTTGCAAGAAATGGTCAAGCAGAGTATTTCGATTTTTTATTAAGTCAGTGTCGAGTATTGATGAAGAATCCCGATCACTCCCGGAAATCACTGGCGCATTTTACGATATGAAAGACGTGAAAAATGCACAAAGCAAAACGACAATAAGTATGTGGAAAGTTAAGATATATTTTTTGAAGTTTAGTTCCTCAAATAAAATTAAGTTTAATAATTTCCTCAACAATAAATAAAAATGGGGCTTCCAAATCATAAACTGCTTCGGTCATTTTAGGGACTGACTCGAGATTCTCCATCAATACTCAAGAATAAGAATGTAAATCCTCACGGTGCTCATTCCTTACATATACTCTGCTTTCTGGTAGAAATTCAAGGAGTTACATGATTTTGTAGATTTCTATGTTCATTTTACAAGTACTTTAATGAAACGTGTTCTGATGAACTCATAGTACTTGAAATGTTTACTTTCTTTAGTTAATTGAAAACCATGTTTGCCGATAAACATTTTCATAGGTATATAGATAACTAGTTGGATGCCCGCCGTTACCCAGTCGTATAATACGTTTAAACATGATATTTTAATTTCAGCAGATTGCGTATGTATTATTATAGAATCAATCCTCTATTGAATATTATATATTACGAGGAATAATTTGCCCGGTGGACTAATTTGTAAAAAAATAAAATAAAAATAATAATGATAATGTCGTTCATCAAATCCCGTCTGTGTGTTTTTTTTTTACAATATCACTTAAGCTGATATTTGGGTTTGACGATCTTAAAAATAGTTTTTCTTCTCTTATAGATAAAAAACAATACTTTTTACAGGCAGATATTTTATGTTACACCGGTGTAACGTAAAAGAGTCCCCTGTAAAAATTATTCTTTTTATCAATCAGAGAATAAAGAATATTTTTAAGATCGGATTTTTCCGATTTTCCATACTGATCGGATGAATTTCAGTACAAAGCATATCTAAGAACACTGCCAGAGATATAAATTAACTTTTTGTGAAATTTGCAAAAGATAGGCTCAGCACAAGCACACACAAGCAAGCACACAAACAAAGAAACAAACACACAAGCAAACAAACACACAAACACACAAGCAAACAAACAGACAAACACAAACAAACACACAAACAAACACACAAGCAAACAAGCAAACAAACAGACAAACAAACACACAAACAAACACACACAGTGATTTTTAAACAATAGTAAAGAAAGATATCATCATCATCATCATAGGCCCTTAACGTCGAGGACGACGATTGGCAAGGCGCTTCAGTCTTCTACAGTTCAGGAAGTCTGTGTATTCTTGACATATCCATAGTAGTTGCCTGAAACGTCAAGCGCCGGGGCAGGGAAGTAGTGGATGAGTGCATGCCCAGAACAGAACATCCACCTCTGGACCCAACATTGCGGACCCCAGCGGAGCACAGGAGTGCGACAGCTGGAGCAGTGGTAGGTTGCCCCGCAGTACCCGCTAACTGGGTGTTGATCCCTGACCGTTGATCGTTCTTGATTCATCCGCTCAGTGATCCGCCATGGGAGACCGGTGGTTGAAAAATATATCAGCTGCGCTCATACCATGACTGCCAACTCCTGCTGCCGAGATGACATTTTGCTATTTGACCACATAGCTGGGGTCTGGATTGGTGTAAGCCAGGGCGTGTCCTCACGCCGGAGGGCCATGCACTCAACACCTCTGGGGCTCCAGACTACTCCGAGATCCCACATACACTTAGCCTGGGGCCGCAAGGTACCCAGTTAAACCGTGATGTACCACGAGGAGGTGGCATGCGAGTCTTGACCAGTGAGACGCTCTAACCACCAGTGGGCAGGGCTTACTAAACTGCCTCCCCTTCACTCTTGCGAGTATAGGTGGCGGTTACAGCTGGAAGCAAGAGGAGCAAAGCACCTGAAAGCCAAGCAGCTAAGCACTCTACACATTCACTAAGCTACAACACTACACGCTCAAAGGCCCTGTGTGCAACACACCACATCACAAAGAAAAGAAAGATATAGAAATACCTTAATGTGGTGATCTCTCTGATCTGTGTGGGGCACAATTAAAAAAAAAGCCCTATACTAAGAGCAGACGGCTTTTTTCAAGTAAGAGTTTATGTGGAATCCAATGGTAGTATTAATTTGTTATTGAAGGATTTTCCAGAAATATCGCGGGGTCTGCATTCACACCGGACACTCATAAACAGAAAAATACAACGTTTTACTTTATTCTGATTTGCTATGACTTTTCTTGCTTCTTTTCACCGCGTGAAATAGTTTTGTTCGAGGGTGTAACAAACCCATGTTTTACTAGCTTAGCGTGGCAGTTTGGGCGGACATCATTTTGGATAAGTGGGGTATTACTTTAGTAGAGTAGGTGACATAATAATTCTAGTTTCCTTTATTTTGTCCTTTAGTCCTCACATTCCATGAGCAAGGTTTCTGACAGATGAGACGGGGGATTGCTGTTTTCTAGGTCCATTTACTACTTAGTGTTGACTAGTTTTTGACATTAATCCTTTTTTAGCTGCTTACATCAAGTGGCTTCATGCTTTGTCTGGAGCGATTACTATTAACATCTAACATTGCTATTTAATTTTCTAGTGTTTCTAATATTCATATTATATAAATACATAAACTTTATAAAAGGCAATGCAATGCAGAGGTGTAACGGATAGACACAAACTGAAGCAAATGTAAGGCATTTAACTGTGGAATATAAGCGATGCAGATTCGCCTTTAGTAATACAATTTTTTTTTCTTATATTTTATGCTTGCATTGTGTTCTTACGTCAACATTGTTAGGTGAAAGTTTCTGGTTTATAATATTTCGGGATAACCCTTCGTCAGATAGTGTTTGACTTTAGTTCGAACGTTCATACTGGGGATATTGTAAACGCAAGCAAAATAATCGTGTTTGAATTAATCCTTTATTTTGTTGTTAATGCAAGAAAACAACTTTGTAAAGCAAAACAAAATCGATCAAATTGTACGTATCCGGCGCTGCTCGGGATTTAGCAATTTGAAAGTTTATATTCCCATGTTCATACATTTGTTTTTATTGATTTTTACATAAGATGTGCGCGTGCGTACTTAGCAAAAGTGTTCCTAGTTTTTAGCAGAGGCCAGCAATTTAAATTTGGCGATTGTTTGTGTAAAATTCAACTTTAATAAAAAAAAAAAAAACAAAGTTAGACAGTATTATTCTAATAAATGAAAAATACTAGAGCAATGAAACTAAGGCCGGTTAGCCACATGTGGCCCACTGTGACCTTCTGAATGGCACTCTACATGGGAATAATAACATTTATTAATAATTATATTTTAATTTTTCATAAAGTCTATTTAAAATACTCTCTTGTAAAAAAATGTATTACTTTTATGTGATTATTTTTATGCATTTTTATATCCATTTTATATTTCAATTTTAGAATAAATAGAACATTTCCAATATTTATGTATCTGAAATTTAAAGAAAATAGTTTTTTTTAGTTTTGATTCTTTAAAAAAACATTCCATTTTATCTATCGTAAACGTATACGCATTTATATTGAATCCACTTTTCTTTTTTTTCTTTCTTTTTCTTTCTTTTTTCTTTTTCTTTCATTCTTTATCCTTTTTCTATTTCTTTTTTCTATTTCTTTTTATCTTTTTCTTCCATTTTTATTTTCTTTTGTTTTTAATGATTTTCGAGGCACCAGCTTATGTTGATAAATTTTATATTAGTGATTTTATACAGATATTATTATTACCATATTTTTATATAAAAAAATGTTATCTGTACGTATCCAGCGCTGCTCGGAATTGAGTTATTTTAACGTTTTATTATATTATTTTATTTTGCACATATTTCAACAAGTATAGAAAAAGAAATAAAATTTTAGTTGTAAGCGAGAAAACTATTTCAATATTTGTTAAAATTTGATTTTTCCTTTTGTGATTTTGATTTTTTTTCTTTTATCGTAATGAAAAAAAAATGTTTTCATTTCGCCACTTGTTCGCGCAGGACTACATTTTTTTTACTAGCGAAGTACTTTATTCTAGCAGCAAAAACCTGGTACAGCAACAAAAGAAATTACTGAAAAGTAGTTTTTAAAATTTCACAAGAAAACGTTCTTATTTTATATGAATAGATTAAGAATATTTTTTTATATAAGAAAGAGAAAAATCAACTTTTCCCCCTGTTTCTAAGGTAGACGTTTACCCCCTTAATCTTCAGTTGTGAAATGGTAAACGGAAAATTAGCTTCATTAAAAAAAATAATCATTAAAAATAACAATCATTAAAAATAATAATAATAATAATCATTAAAAAATAACAATCATTAAAAAAATAATAATAATCATTTAAAAAATAATAATCATTAAAAATAATAATCATTTAAAAAATAATAATCATTAAAAATAACAATCATTAAAAAAAATAATAATAATCATTTAAAAATAATAATCATTAAAAAATAAGTCATTAAAATAATAATAATAATAATCATTAAAAAATAACAATCATTAAAAAAATAATAATCATTTAAAAAATAATAATCATTAAAATAATAATCATTAAAAAATAATAATAATCATTTAAAAAATAATAATCATTAAAAATAATAATCATTAAAAAATAATAATCATTAAAAATAACAATCATTAAAAAAAATAATAATAATCATTTAAAAATAATAATCATTAAAAAATAAGTCATTAAAATAATAATAATAATAATCATTAAAAAATAACAATCATTAAAAAAATAATAATCATTAAAAAATAGCAATCATTAAAAAGGTAATAATAATCATTAAAAAAATAATGATCATTAAAAAATAATAATCATTTAAAAATAATCATTTAAAAAAATAATAATCATTAAAAAATAACAATTATTAAAAAATAATAATAATAATTAAAAAAATAATAATCATTAAAAAATAATAATAATAATAATAATCATTGAAAAAATAATAATTATTAAAAAAAATAATAATAATAATAATTAAAAAACAAATAATAATAATCATTAAAAAATAATAATAATCTTTAAAAAAATAATTAAAAAAAAATAATAATCATTAAAAAATAATAATAATTATTAAAAAAATAATAATAATTATTAAAAAAATAATAATCATTAAAAAAATAATAATCATTAAAAAATAATAATAATTATTAAAAAAATAATAATAATTATTAAAAAAATAATAATCTTTAAAAAAATAATTAAAAAAAAATAATAATCATTAAAAAATAATAATAATAATTAAAAAAATAATAATCATTAAAAAAATAATAATAATAATTAAAAAAATAATAATCATTAAAAAATAATAATAATCATTAAAAAAAAATAGTAATCATTAAAAAATAATAATAATAATCATTAACAAAATTATAATAATCATTGCTGCTAAGTCTCTTACACATGCAATTTTTATATCTTTTTCATATTATATTTTTCTTGAACTTCTACGGGATTTGATAATATTAAGAAGTAACATCAACCAAGTTTACCATGCTTGAGTAGGTTATCTTCATACCAATCAAAATACCTCCTTGGCACAGCCTGGCAGTCTTGGCTATTTTTAATAGGGAATGCCTTTGCAGCTCATAAGCTGAGGTATGATTCAGGCCAGTCCTAAGAGTTCCACCCTGCTAGGTTTTGCCTCTCCTTGTTCGGATGGAGTAAATTTATTGCTTACTACCTGATGCATTCCTACTGAGGAATGTCGACGGGGCTATCTTGACAATTTTCAAACGGTTAGTGCTTCTCCTATAGGGATGCTAGTTTGACTTCCTTTAGAGCGGTAGTTTTGACCCCTCGCCTTCTGATTTTGTGTCACATCTTCATGCGATGGAGCGCAAGTAAATGCTTCCCATCATTACAGCGGAATTAACCGTGCTGGGAAAGTTCAGCTTCCTCGTAGGGACATTCGAAAAAGGTACGGATATAACCGAGAACAGATTCGGCAAGGGAATTCTCCGATAGGACATATAACCTGTTGCAATAAAATACGACCATAACCCCCTCCCTCCCGAAGGTGTAGGTAAGGCTAAGAGCGAACCATACCTCAGGAAGACAAAAGGGGCGGGATCTCTAACGAAGCAATCCCTAGAATCAGAATATAAGGTTTAGCTTCGACTACCCATGAATATGTATGAATTCCTTGCTTGTATCCAGATTGACAGCACGTGGCAGGATTAAATTAATTTTATTTAATTAGGGTCCCTATTCAGTTACCCCCTCCTCACACACACAAGGACAGAGTTATACACGAGGTCGGTTTTTAATATTGGGAAAAATCTAAATTATTCTAATAAAGTCTAAATTATTCAATTAGGATTTAGTATGACGAATATAAACACCTACGTCAAATTATTTTAGTGCAAGTTTTAATTAAATTAGCATTTTACTAACGAAACCTGTGGAAATTCCACAGCGGACTTTTTCATGTGGATGTTCAACGTAAATGGAGAATGCCGTGATATTATTGTAGCTCTTTTGTTAAAACTGCAAAAGTATTTTTCTAAACTAGCAGGGACGCCCGGCGTAGCCCGGTCGTAAAATATAATATTTTAATTTATGCAGATTTTGTATATATTATTATAGTCAATTTTCTATGGATTCTTATATATTAAAAGTTATGATTTCTAAATATATATATATATATATATATATATATATATATATATATATATATATATTTTTTTTTTTTTTATATCTTATTTCATAGTTTTATTATTACAGATAATACTTAAGAAAATATTAATCCTTTGTAATTGCACACACACACACACATACACACACGTGTGTGTGTATGTGTGTGTGTATGTGTGTGTTCATATGTTAAATAAGTTTAAATGTATTGAAGTAAATAAACACTATTTTCCAAAAGTGCTCAATACATATAAGTGAAATTATGTAAACATGAGAAAAATCCTACGCCGACTAATCTACGTTTCGACGATGTTACTCGTTAAACCCTTGAGGAAACGAGTAACATCGTCGAAACGTAGATGTATCCCTTCTATGTTTTTTTTTTCTGATATTTATATAATTTCGCTCCTCCGTATGTTTTTCTATGTATTTGGTCAAAAGTATCTAAAACTTGTCAATTCTGCATTCTTTAACAAGGCTTTCTTAAATATATCTGCAAACTTTATGTGAGTAAATATGTTCTATGATGGGGTGGGGGACGGGGGTAATCAGTCGATGGAAAACCATAACCTCATAAAAAAATAAATGAGGGTGCTTGTGTATTTTCTTCATTATTTGACGATTTTCTTTCTCATTTTTGAAGTTTTCTACTCGGAACAAAAGGAGACTATTCAAGTTCTTGAAGTTTCTCAATAATAAGAGTTCAAAACTATTTCTCAATTTTGATTTTTATTTATCACAAAAGTTTAAATTTTGTAAAAAGAAAAGAAAATGCTCGTTTTCAAAAGAAAAAAAAAGTTCGTTTTCAAAAGAAAAAAATGCTCGTTTTCCAAAGAAAAAAATGGTCGTTTTCCAAAGAAAAAAATGGTCGTTTTCCAAAGAAAAAATAATGGTCGTTTTCAAAAGAAAAAAAAAGTTCGTTTTCAAAACAAAAAAAAGTTCGTTTTCAAAAAAAAAATGTTCGTTTTCCAAAGAAAAAAAAAGTTCGTTTTCAAAAAAAAAAATGTTCGTTTTCAAAAAAAAAAATAATAAAAAGTTGGTTTCAAAAAAAAAATGTTCGTTTCAAAAAAAAAAAGTTCGTTTTCAAAAAAAAATGTTCGTTAAAAACAAAAATGTTCGTTTAAAAAAATGTTCGTTTCAAAAAAAATTCGTTTTTAAAAGAAAGAAAAATTCAAACACTTTGCGGGTGCTTATGTTACGGTGCAATATTTACATCGTATTTTCAAATTAAATTCAAGTTTTACTATAGCACCCGCAAAGTGTTTGAATTTTTCTTATCCTTTTATCCTTTTTTTTATATAAAAAATTGTTAGGTGAAAGTATAGAATAATTACAAAACACCCTCTTTTCCCCATGTTAAGAATGGCTTTTTTAAATAATGTTATTATTTCAGCACGGTAACATAAGTACATAAGTACCCACTTTGCAATAATGATTACTCGAAATATTTATAACTTTTTCATGTTTATTTTCATACTTTACAAAAATTTAATTTTGTTCATTCATTTCAGAATTTTCTTTTCTTCGAAAACTAATTAAAAAAGTTTGTTTTGAAAACAGTCTATCATTTTCATAAAATTATTGCTTTTATTCATTTCGTAAAAAACAATTCTTCTTCTAAATTATTTCGAAAGTGTAATTTGTATAAAGCCTAAAAAAATTATTTTAACTAGCAGGACCTTAGGAAATTCCACAGCGGCATCTTTCATATGTGATATATTGCTGCTGGGCATTCTGTGAACGTTCAGCCAGCATGAATGGAGACCATGCAATATTATTGTAGCCCTTTTGTTAAATCTGTAAAGTATTTATCTAAGTAATCTGGTTAATGTAATGTCAGAATATATCTGGTTATTACGGTTTATATCCAATATCCGTATAGGAGTTTGTGACATATTTTTATAGCATGGACGCCCGGCGCAAACAAAACCTCACGATATCATTATGCAATTTTTAAATAGAACAGATACAACCCTTAGATTCTAGCCAGAATGCCAAGAAGGTATACTGTGGTTTCACGTACGGCTCAAAAGGTACATTCTTTTTTTTTTTTTTTTTTTTTTTACATTGTATCTTCGGTGATCGGGAGATCCTATTTATGAAAAAGGAGGATAGGTAATAATATACTACGAACATTAAATTAGCATATCTAGATACCCTATAAATTAGTGTATCTAGATATGCTAATTTCATTCGTAATGTTCGTAGTATGTTATCACTTTCTATCCTCCTTTTTAATAAATAGGATCTCCCGATCGAATAATTTATAATCTGGAAACCTTGACACACGTACATACGTACGTTAAAGATACTACGGCATTAATATATAGATTCAATAAATGTTCAGATAATTAATATTTTATTTCATGTTTCGTTAATGTTTGCTTTTGCAAAAAAAAAAAAAAAAGAAGAGGGTTACGCGAAACTTTGACATTTGAATTGTCTCCCCCTGCTCTGAGTGGAAGCCTTCAAAAACGAAAAAAAAATGATCTAAAAAAAATAAAATGTGCACATGCCTAAATGAGCACCCATTTCTTTTGGGGTGATGGGGGAGGCAAGGAGTAGTTCGCTTTCGCGCGCAATCTGTCCCTTATAACTAGAAACAAACCAGTAGTAGTATATTGGATTTGTTAACGCATTTGCGCGGGAATGTTTAAATCTGTCGGCTTCACACGTGTTTTCGATTTTTTCTTCTTTTGATTTGAAGCTCGCATTTCATTTTATTCCATAACATTCTGTAATGAATCGGTAAATAGAGTGTTTACACAACCCCGCTAACTCCACAGGTTATTGATCCGGTAACTCCACAGGTTATTGATCCGGTAACTCCACGGGTTATTGATCCGGTTACTCAACAGATTATTGATCCGGTAAATTTAAAAATATCTGTTAATAAGAAAATACATGACATCATCAGGAAAAAACAAACAAACGCAATTCAAAAAAAAATATGAAAGTTAAAAGAAATTATAACGAGATTTAAAAATAGACCGATCACTTGTTAAGTGGAAAAATGCAATTAAAAATGTGATTAAAAATTCAATTAAAAATGTGATTAAAAATTCAATTAAAAATGTGATTAAAAATGCAATTAAAATGCGATTAAAAATGCAATAAAAAATATGATTAAAAATGCAATAAAAATATGATTAAAAATGCAATTAAAAATATGATTAAAAATCCAATTAAAAATGCGATTAAAATGCAATTAAAAATGCAATTAAAAACGTGATTAAAATGCAATTAAAAATGTGACATTGAAAGTCTTTCATTCGCATTATTTGCATACACACTTGAGGAGACAAACGTCAACAATCCAAAACGAAAATCAGCATATTGAGTATTATTTGCATTATCTGGACGACTGTACTCATCTTAGGTGTTATTTTCATGTTTCGACCGATGTAACCTCGTGCCTTCCTCAGGTGCATCTTATCGAACCACCATTTTCAATGCACTTTTGTCAGCGATGAATGATGGCTGTGCATGGGCGTCCGGAGCACATAGGAAGGTCGTTCCAAAAATAAAACCATTTTTAAACTCAAAAAGTTGAAGAGCTTCAAAAACTCGAAACTAACGACCTTTTGTGTTCCAGAATTTATTTTTCTACATAGTCACCACCATACTTAATGCATTTTTATTAGGAATCCAATGATGCAACTCTTGGCCATGAACGAAGTGTAGTATCTGTTCTGATACTACACTTCATCTTTTCTGTCCTCGATCAGTGGAATATAAATCCTTCTAAACCGAGGCAAATTTTTATTTTTGTTCTTATCCAGAGTGCCCCTTTTAGGGAGAGCTTGATTTCTCCACATTAAAAGCCAACCTTGTGTCTAACTCTGCCCTCGTTAGGAGGCAAATAAATCGGAAATCTGCTTCTGGCGTACGTCCATGACAGAGATTGTTTCTTTTGAAACAGTCTCACACCATCAATATCTGCAACAGTCATAAAACTGCCAGGTCATGAATGCATCAGTTCAGTCATCATAACAACGCAATTCATTGGGGCGGAATAAAAATAAGAGACATTACTTTTGGAACGCCCTTCGTAATAAAAAAGAAATTGACAGTGTAAGTCAAACAAAATTATAAGTTCAAGTCAAAATAAAATATAACGTCCCACTTTAAAATAGACCGATCTATAGTTGAGTGGAAAGGTGTAAGTTAAACTGTGACAGTGGAAGTAAGTCTTTTTTTGTTTTGAATTATTTTTCTACACATTGGAGACAAAAACAGTGTTGTATACGTCCGTTCGATTGTCAGGGGTATCGTTCCAGCTGTTACCTCCTACAAATAAACAGACGATTGGTTTGTTGCCTGCAGGCAGCGCCCCTTCTTGGAATTCTTAGCAAACAATTTTTGTAATTGTTACACTTGCCTCATCACTCAGCACCCTTGTGGTGTTCACTAATGGTCACACATCACATTAACTTAATCTTGTACCCCAGTCAGCCCTCGTGGAGTAAAAAGAACTATTAGATAATTGGGCTTTTTTTTTTCAAACAAAATTCTCGAGGCTTTCTACGGTTCTGTCAGACTGAAGTTAAACATCATTAACAACGTATCCAATACAGAATATGTATTTATTTATTTTATTGTATTTGCGAACTGTTGTCCTCACCTTCATAGTTTTTGTTTGACGACGTTTCGGCCAATTTTCGGCTTTTTTTTCTTCTTTTTTTTATTTTTTTTATTTTGCTTATTCTTATTGGCACTTATGGCAGCAATCAAAATATCCAAAAGTCTGTATGATGTACGTACTCGTTACAGAACGGAAATGCCATATTCCAAAAATCACGTAAATCGATCTAGTTTTATTTAAAACTAAGAAAATAAAAATTTACGATTTTTAGCGATTTTACTACCAAACTGTATTGAACATGAAACTCATTTTCACCTTCAATTTGAGTTGTCCCCCTTTTTTTTATTTCATCGAATTTAATCATAACTGACGAGAATACTACGACTCGCTTCGTTGTAAAATTTGATTTTCTTGAATTAAAAAAAAAGATAAAATTGCGTAATTTTTGGAATATGACATCTTCGTTCTGTAACAAGTTTGTATATCAGACAGACCTTTCTGTATTTTCTTTACTTTTAATTTCCACTATAAGAACCCTTTCTTATATTTTAAAATGACTGTTACAATTCTTAAAATGTTTATTTTATTTAATTAAAGAAATCCATCTTTTTCTAAAAAATAAAAATCTTATAAAAATAAATTAAAAAAATATATTTTTTATTTTGAATTATCTTCTCTGTTTTTTTAATCTCATCGAAAATAGATGTTAATTTTTTATTTAGGAAATGTATTTAAAAAAACTAAAAAATATCCCGATTTAACTGTTGAGTTTTAGATCTATTTAACAGTTTTAATGAATTCAATAAATATTTTTACTGAATTCAATAAATATTTTTTAATGAATTCAATAAACATTTTTAATGAATTCTATAAATATTTTAATGAATTCTATAAATATTTTAATGAATTCTATAAATATTTTTAATGAATTCTATAAATATTTTTAATGAATTCTATAAATATTTTAATGAATTCTATAAATATTTTTAATGAATTCTATAAATATTTTAATGAATTCTATAAATATGTTAATGAATTCTATAAACATTTTTAATGAATTCTATAAACATTTTTAATGAATTCTATAAATATTTTAATGAATTCTATAAATATTTTTAATGAATTCTATAAATATTTTTAATGAATTCTATAAATATTTTTAATGAATTCTATAAACATTTTAATGAATTCTATAAATATTTTAATGAATTCTATAAATATTTTAATGAATTCTATAAATATTTTAATGAATTCTATAAATATTTTTAATGAATTCTATAAATATTTTTAATGAATTCTATAAATATTTCGGTCATTGAATGTTTGTTAGACTTTTGTATTTTTCGTTACTTTGTTATTTGTTTTCACTCATCAAAAAAGTTTGATTTGGAAAAAAAAACTCTTCCGAAGATGAAAACAAAAATACTTTCGGCGAGTTAAAGGGCATTTGTGCCAAGAGATAATTAATTAATTAAAAAAAAGGCAAGGAATGCCGAAAAGGCCAACAAAAATGAGTATGTGAATTCTTAAAGGAAAATAAAATCAAGTTGAAAGAATATTTTTTCTTTCTTTGATTTATTGTTCAAAGCGGACATGAAAAATGTTAAGAAACTTAACAAATATATCCGTTCAAATTTCATTTTTTATGTTTATTTATTTGTTTATTTAAATTTTTTATCATTTTGTTATAGGTAGAGATGGGCATCCTACCGGATGCCAGATATTCACACACATTGTCTCATACATTCCAAGATAAAGATCTTTTTAAGATTCTAGCCGTCCCTTTAAGTGCAATTCTTTGTCAGTGTCTTGCACTTGGTAAACCGGATATATATATTAGGGGACTCGCTCTGTCACAGTGTACCGGGAAAAAGCTTCACATGCCTCCCCACAGTCCACAATACATCGTAGTCTCCATTGCACTGTAGAGAACCTACTGTTGATTTTATAAAATTATCTGTAAATAATGACTTCATGCAAAAATCAAATATCATGGTTCAATTGTACTCTGAATAGAAATATTCATTTCGAACGCGCCCTTGTCTTATCAAAGAACCAACTGTTGATTTTATGATTTTTTGTGATTTTTTGTGAATCACGTGAATTAAAGTTAAGCGTACAAAAGTCGAGTATCATGGTTCAGTTATGTTCTAAAACAAAACATTCATTACGAACGCGCCGCTGTCTTATAAAAGAATCTACAGTTGATTTTTAGGCTGAGCCTTTCTGCTTGTGCGGTGATAAAAACTTTTCGAATTTATACAGAAACTGAGACCTGTGCATGCGAATATTATATTTTTCTAAACAGTTCATTTCTTGTAAAAAAAAAAAAAAAAAAAAAAAGAAAATACTCGGGCTGAGATCAATATCAAAAACCTAAAGACTGTGAGTCAATACGATCACCATTAGGCTGGCTTCACACGATCTTTAAAATGTGTTTTCAAACCTACCTATTATTAACATAGTGAATCTGTTATGTGAATCATTCACGCACGCGCATTCGTGGAACAGTTAGCAAACAGATAAAAATCCTTCGGGCCCCACGTATCAACTTTTCAATTTTGACTCTTAAGCAACCTTTTTTTTTTTTTTATATGAAAACTGATTAAAACGTTTTCCATGTTTATACTATATACCAAATTTCAAGTGTGTAGATCAAAAATTCGTTGAGTGTATAAGTTGGGAAGTGTCCTCACATGCACGCACGCACGCACACACACGCACACACACACATTCTCGCAGCTATTAGGAATCTTTACTTAATGTGCCAAGGGAGGAAACTCTGTTTTACTAAAAATTGTAAGAAAAAATGATTTTGCTTTCAATTATTTTATTTAATGTAGCAAAGTTTTATAACATTAATAATAAAGAAAGACTAAAATGCAACGATATTGTAATTTTTCCCATTCATATGTAACATATTAATGTTGTCATTCTGTAGACGTTCACCATAAATGGAAACGCTCTGATATTATTGTAACTCTTTTGTTAAAACTTTAAAACTATTTATCTAAGCTAACAGGGAGCCCGGCGTAGCCCGATCGTAAAGTACGCTTACATATTATATTTTAATTCTTGCAGATTTCGTATATATTATAGATGTAATGTCTATCAATTTTTATATATTATAAAAAGTTGCGATTTCAAAAAAGAAAAGATATATCCATATGACATGGGTAAGCTCGAATAAAAACCGAGACCAAAAATTATAAAAAAAATATATGTACATATATATAACTTAAGTTTCTTCAGCTCTAACCGAAACCAAAACATATGAAGACTTCTGATAAAATTATTTAATACAAGAAATGGAAGTCCATAACAACTAAACGACAGTCACTCGGATGTAAGCGTGACACACAAAATAAATAATATACACGCTATCCTATTTATTAATTAAATATATTTTGATACTTTTTTTTCCTTTTGACGATTGTCTTGCTTTTAATATGTCACATAGTTCTGTTTAGGGCTTACATTATTTCGTGAATAAATGTTTACATTTAAAAATAATGGTGGTTGTTCCTTATCGGCTTATTCTTTGGTCGCAACTGACTTAGTTTTCAGAGACAAAACCACCCACACAGTTATGACTGGACAAACTAATTGATTTCTTCCTTTTCTTTTCTTTACGGTCACATTGAAAACATGAATAAATTTGTAAAAAAAATCACCAAATGCTAATGTTTCATATTTTCCATGTGAATATGAACATGTTTCGTGTTTATAATGAAATGTTCAATATTTAAAAATTTGAATTAAATTATTTAAAGTTGAGAAATTTGCGAAACGATAGCGCGCTGACGAAGCCATCGCGTATATATAATTTGGTTTTTACTTTGACGTTTGAAAGTATTTCTAAACCAGTTAATCTGTCTCTGTCTCTCTCTCTCTCTCTCTCTCTCTCTCTCTCTTATATATATATATATATATATATATATATATATATATATTAGATGTTTCGGGTGAGTACACGGTAATAATGGCACATGAAAAATAGCACGGGTGCATAAATAGGGGAAAAAATGACACAAGCAAGGACATGGGGCAATGGTTTCTCAGGCTATTCTAATTATCCCTGTCAAATTATATCCGCGACTAGACTAATTTAGGTGTGTGTGTGTGTGTGTGTGTGTGTGTGTGTGTGTGTGTGTGTGTGTGTGTGTGTTGTACCCAGGGTGAAGTTAGAAAAAATTGGTTTATTGTTTAAATTTCTTATATGTATTCCAGAAGAATTCATCTAGTCTGGTGGAGAATCTAGTTTCATTCTATTACTTGAAGTAACATCACATGGAAAAGGTACACTATTCCTCGTAAAAGCCAGTATTGGTTAGCCATACCAATGAGATCTTATTTGGGCCGTGAATATCGTGATTTGAATATTTAGTCAGGGTTTATTTGTAAGGGAAAATATCCTTATGCAATATTGTCTTGACAAACCCTATACAGAAAACCAGGCATTCAATTCTCACCAAAATGAATATGACTGAACAAATCGTATTTGAATCAGATATAATGTTCTTTTTTTTTGTAAGAAATTTAAAATGTACGTAAAAGTTTTCAAATCTCAGAATTCATAAAATTATGAGATAATTTCATGATTGTCTTTTTTTTTCTTCGCGACTACTGAATTGAGTTAATATTTTTTTTTACTATTAAGCAAATATTTACTGAAAAAAAAACAATAGCATAAAGTACAAAAACAAACTAATTGTATTAAAGTGGTAAGCTTAAAAAATGTCTACTAAATTTTAACGACTTTGTTTACTTTTCTAAGTGGTGACATGATAACTTAATCCGCCATATTAATTCGTTTTCCGGTTTTAGAGGATTTCTTTTAAAAATACTCTTTTATTTTTTTAATTAGTCATTACAAAACAAAACTTACCTGAACCACTAACCCTAGGTCTGGGTGCCAGGAATAATATAATTCAATTAAACAATGTTTAATTTTTTAATTAATATTTGTAAAATAAAAATGTAAAAATAAATACTTCTGCCAAAATTAAAAAAAACAACAACAAATTATTATTTGCAAAAACATCCGAAAAAATAAAATTGTATCCACAAAAAAAAAAAAATTTGTAAAAAATAATTAAAAAAAAAAAATTTTAATTGAAGAAATCAGAAAATTTCATATTTTCTAAATAAACATTAATTTTTTTTTTTTAATCCTCAAAACTCAAACAAGAAGTTAACATTGTAAATTAATCTACCCTGTAACCGCTTGGAAAATCGGAAAAAGTAGTCGATAAAATTTAACAGCCATTTTGAGAAGGAACCGCTTTAACCAACACACTTTTAAAAATCATATTTGATAATTTTTTTTTTTTTTTTGCCAAAGTAAATCCACCAGAATGCATTCATGTTTCTTCGTAAATAGGTCAGCAGTTTAAATCATTTGTCAATAGTTGAAAAGAAAAAGACTTCGTGTCTCTTTGAAATTTGAAAATGATTTGAAAACCTTTAAACTGCCGAACAAAAAGTCATTTAAATTGGCTTTTAAATCCTTACCAAATCCTTACGCATTAAAAGATCCAGTGTTGAAAACAATTTATATCCAAAAATTGTATAGAGATTGAAACAACAATAAATTAATAAAATTACATTTATTTTTAGTTTAATTGTCCAGGCGAAACCGTAATGATTATATATAACTTTTAACATTCGTTATTTAAAAAAAAAAAAAAATTTTAACACAAACAAAAAACGAAACAAAATTAAAAGTAAAAAAAATAATTCCCGGCTAATGTCAAATAAAAATTGTGAAATATTTTTTATATAAATGATAATTTATTATATTTTTTAGAATTTCAAAATTATAGTGGATTTTGATGAATTTAATTTATTTTGTAGTTTCTATGTGTTATTTCGATTATTCGGACTACTATACTCAGCTTAGTTAATTTCCCAACTTTCGATGTAACTTTCGACCTTCTTCAGGTGCCTATTTTCGGATCTTCTTGATGAACTCTGGAATTTTTAATGTTGAACTCCAAACACTCTGTTCCAAATAGATTTCCGAGTTCGATATTCGATTCCAATATTATATATTTCAGATGAGTAATTTATATATATTTTTTATTTATTTGCGGACTGTTATCCTCATCTTTATAGTTGTTTCGCCTGGCTTTCTTCAGGTGGTTAACCACGACGGGTTAGGAATGCTGAGTCTCTTAACTGTATCCTTAGTAATTACTGTCTTTCATAGTTGTCGTTCTCACACTAACTAATGTATTGGCCAACTATCGCCTGTCCTGCTTAAGATAGGATTGAAACCGCTATCTTCAGACAATGCCCACTTG
Source organism: Euprymna scolopes (assembly GCF_053919585.1). Classification (NCBI taxonomy): domain Eukaryota; kingdom Metazoa; phylum Mollusca; class Cephalopoda; order Sepiida; family Sepiolidae; genus Euprymna; species Euprymna scolopes. The sequence continues at coordinate 6,196,561 of NC_136488.1, forward strand.
GAACTGTACAGACTCGGATCCCGAAACAACAACTATGAAGATGAAGATAATATGAAGATGAAGATGGAGATAATATGAAGATGAAGATGGAGATAATATGAAGATGAAGATAATATGAAGATAAAGATAACAATCCGCAAATAAATAAATAAAGATTCCAAGTTCAAATAAATGCACTCGAGGAAGGTGGAAGTTAACATCGGCCGAAACGGTGTGAATGATACACACAGTTTGAGAATAGTAGTCAAAATAACTCAAAATAAAAACTACCGAATAAAACATCGTATGCGTATGTTTGTTTCTCGTCTCTTCGTAACTTTGGGGAATGCACATTGAATTAGTATTTTTGGTTCTTGTTCAGAATTTCCCGTATATGAAAAACAAAATTTAAAAACTGATTTAAAACAAAACTATGATGTACGTAGCCGTGTCGAAAAGAAAATATCGTGCACCAAAAATCAAGTAAATTAAACAAGTAGTTTTATTGTTAAATAAAAAAAAAATCAATTTTTGTTGCCAAACTGCGAAACTATTACATCCTTAAAACAAAGGAAATAACCCCAAATAATTCAAACTTGCTAGATTTTAGATACCGTTTTTAATATATGGACATTAGACAAAACCCGAATTCGCATAAAAATGATTTTCTTTGTGAAAATAAAACTACTTTAGCAATTTACATAATTTTTGGAATACTATATTTTCTTTTCGTTACGGATACGTACACCATAAAGAGTTTTCTTTGTTTTTCTTTTACTTTTATTTATTTTATTTATTTATTTGTTAATGTAGGGATAATTCTGGACAAGGGCCTTCTGTTTACTATTAAACGAAATTCAAAATTAAAATAAGAGACAAAATAGAACGAAATATTTTTTTTAAAAAAGGTACTTCTACCCTTTATCGCCGAAACTGGAGACGCCATTTTATTTCACGCACCTGCCGTAAAAATCCAAGGGAGAAATCAGTATTATAAACTATGGCCGAAGCATGAAATAAATAACACCGCTCGCCCAGTTTTAACAATTATGAATATGTCATTTCATTTTCTGTTTGTAATAAAAAAAAAATATTTCATGAAAAACTTTCCCGTTTTCATTAATTAAATCGAAACATTTTCAATTAAACAATTATGGATATATGTTCTCTTTCACTTTCTTTACTTTTTTCATAGTTCTTTCCGGAAGTTTATTTAGTTTAATTTTTTTTATTATTTGTTTCTAACTTCGGGCATAGCTTAAAATACTGATTTCTCCCTTGGATTTTACGGCAGGTGCGTGAAATAAAATGGCGTCTCAAGTTTCGGCGATAAAGTGTAGAAATACCAAAATAAAAAAATAATAATAATAAATTTTGACATGATTTTATATACATTGAACGACTTTTTTCTAAGTTTCCCCACTCGGCAGTATATCTACGCCAGGACAACGCCGGGTAAATACACAGTGTTTGTTAACATAGTCGACAGATCGATATTTTTAAAATACGTCGTTTTAATCAAAAATAATATTACGTACTTAATTGGCATGTCGAAAGTAGTAATATATCCAAAAATTGCCAAAATTCATCGCGAAGAAATTTATTTATAGTTAAAAGTAATTTTAACAGAAAGTTGGTAAAATTGAATTGTTTGTATGTTATAAAACAGACGATGAAGTGTTTACACACAGAGGATATAATTCGAAACGCTTAGTTCAGATTACATGTTCATGGCGTGTAATATTTATAGCAATAGATTTATTTTACTAAAAACACAACAGCAGTTGTTTTACTGGATAAATGTTTGTAATTTTTTTTATATAATACTATTTTCGACATGACAATAAAGTACGTGATATTGTTTTTGCTTTAAACTACATATTTAAAAAATCGATCAGTCAACTATCTTAATAAGCAGCAAATACACTCAGTATTAAAATACACTCAGTACAGTATTATATTAGAGACCAATTCAAAATCTATGAATGTATTTTACTCTCAAAAACGTCTTTTTTTTAATAAATTTTTAACTCTTCGTTAAAAAGAATGCGTTTAAGTTTAAACAAAAAAAAATGAGGAATTGCTTTCGGGTTACTTATTAGAGAAATCACATTATTAGCATATTAAACTACGCGTGACCCGTTGGGTAAGTGTTTAAAGCTCCAGCCTCTGTCCCATCAACGAGACGTTGCATCCCTCTGCCTGTTCTACAAATATTTTAATGGTGAATGCTTTGACGAACTACAAGCACTTGTACCCCCTCGATGTAAATACCCCCGACAAACCCGATGAGCAGCTAAATCCCACCCCTATGCAGTAGAGATCCATGGGTGTAACTCCAATAGTTTCTTCCCCAGAACTGCTAGACTTTGAAACTTCCGGGATACTGCTTTCCCAACTGTACAGACATCTTGCTACTCATTCCCCTTCATAATATCCCTGCAACATGTCCCCGATAGTAGCCTCCTACTTCAAAGTGGCACTGTGCCTTGTTTGGGGTGAAAAGTTAATTAAAAAAAAATATATATTAAATTTTCATAGTAGACCTCTCTCTCTCCCTTCATTTCCACCCTTTCTCCTCCCCTCTGAATTATCCTTTCCTCTCTGCCTCTCTCTCTCCCTCTCTCTCTCTCTCTCTCTCTCTCTCTCTCTCTCTCGCTCGCTCTTTCTCTCACTCTTTCTCTCTGTCCCTCTCCGTGTTTACCATCTTAGTCCCTCTCTTTTTGTCTTATTTAATTCTGTATCCATTCCTCCTACCACTTCTCATCATTCGTCTTGTATTTCAATTATGTTCCCTTTTCCCCTCTAAGACATTCATGCACAGATGTGGTGTGCACGGTAACAAGCGATAAAGCAAACCAACATCATCGGAAGTGCATAAGTTACAATCCACATGGACGATCCGTGGCCGAAAGCATTCTAAACAGTCGTAATTCTATTCGCAGTTCGTAAACTTTTTTGTGGCTTTCTATAAAACTTTTTTTAAAGTTGCTTCAGGAATTTTGAAAACGTGTGAAACTATTGCGAACTTGAGTTGTTTTTTTAGTTAAAACAAACAAAAAGTATGGCGAGACTATTGTAAGTCTCCGTTGATTTTCATTTGTACATGTGCCTTGCAGCTGCTGAGAAATGGTTAATCTCTTCATGTGTTTGTGTTGCAGTGGTATTTAGTAGATAGGTCAGGGACTGCTGTACTTTACAGCACAACACACACACACACACACACACACACATTATATATATATATATATATATATATATATATATATATATATATATATATATGCACACACAATGCCGGCACAGTGGTGATACTGACAATCTGTCCTATTTATTTCACTGTCTTTCTGCATTTTTATGACTAAAGTATTTTGTTTGGTATGCTCAGTCTCTCTCTCTCTCTCTCTCTCTCTCTCTCTCTCTCTCTCTCTCTCTCTTTCTCTCTCTCTCTCTCTCACACACACACACTTGTAAGGCCTCGCATAATCTGTTACCACTGCTTTGGTGTAATCTTTCCACCTGTGCACATGCTTTTATCATGTCTGACACCCGCCTTGCGCCCCCCCCCCGCATCCCACACTTCCTGCCAAACTGATAGGTTGTGGTAAAATATACAAAATGAATTTCTCTTTCTCTCTCTCTCTCTCTCTCTCTCTCTCTCTCTCTCTCTCTCATTTTTTTCGTTGTTGTTGTTGTTGTTGTTTAGGTAACCAGTATGTTTCTTTGTATTTATTCATTTGAGGTGTGGATAAGGTTAAGACTAAATGATAGATTTATTTGTACATTTATTCCTATTTCCGTCACTTAAATTTCAACATTACTCCCAACAAACTTAATTTTTTCTTAAACCATGTTTTAGTAAAATATCAACATCAAAACACTAAGTTATAGCAATTTTCATCGTACATATAAAACACTGAAATGAAAACTATGCAGTAAAAATATAATCGCCGTATTTATATCTAGAATGTGGTTAGTTAAGGAAGAATGATGCATTCAGTTCATAACAAGAAAATTATGAACTAAAGTTATCAGTCTTTCTTTGCAAGATTCTTTCTCGACATGTTCATTAAGATGGCGACTATATTTTTATGACAGTTTTTATTTTAGCGGCAATGTGTGTCATGACACACTTGCTATAACTTAGTGCTTTTTAATTTTCATACTTTATTAAAACATATTATTAAACATAAGTGTTCGTTTTGGTGTGTAGAAGAGCATTAGAAGGCTATCTTAATGCAAGAAATAGAAATATTTCTATTTCTTGCATTGTGATCACCTAATACTTCCCTACATATCACAAACAATGCTTCAAGCAAACTATATTTTCTTATATTACTTTTTAACGTTAATATTTTAATAAAACATAATTTATTATTAATACTTTATTAAAGCATCCCGACACACCCGTTTAGCAACAAAATCACACCTCTTCACTGTTAAGGTCTCTAAATGCCAGAAAGCTTTATACGCTAATAGTTTCTTCCTTATAACAGCTAGACTTTAGAATTCCCTTCCTGCTACCTGTTTCCCTCACTGTATTCATATGCAGAAGTTTAAATGTAATGTAAACCAATATCTTGTTAATCTTTCCTAGGCATGGTCCCAAATAGAAGTCCCTTATGTCCAAGTGGCGATGTGCCTTGTTAGGGATAAACGTGAGTAAAAAAAAATAAAAATAAATAAAAAGTAGGTTGGCTGGATGTGACACTTAAATCCATTCCACTCTAAATAATTTAGGTGACTGAAATGGGAATTAACTTTATATTTGAAAACATTTCAAAATGAAACTTTATAAAAAAACTGAAGCTGTACTTATTCGACATTGTCTGGAAGGAAGTGAAGTTATTTTATTTTCTGTTTATATTGTTTAATGTCTTCAATAAATTTCGGCAGCCTCACTACTCTTCCTTCGCTAATTTTAGTCCTCACATTCCATTAGTTATGTTTCTGACAAGGGAGAAAAAACTGTTTTCTGGTTCGGAATCAAACCATCTAACACTTATCGTTTGATTTTTTTTTCCTTGAAAAATTTTTTTGTTTTTCCTTTAGCTCCTTATGTTAAGTGGCTTTATGTCTTGCCTGGAGCGATTTCCATAACAATTCAAATATAATACGAAGTTTTAGTTTCTTTATAAACAATTCAGCCATTTTACTCTTTCTTTAAGAGTTAAAAAAATATTAATTGCTTCGTGATTTCTTAAAATTTGACAAGAATCTGAAAACGCTTAAACTGCTTAACAGGAAGTCTTTTCTGGCTGTGGAGTTCTTAAGAAATTTCCGTGACTTTAAATCTATATTCAATAATTAATAAACATTAAAACATCATTACTTTAACAAAATTGGTTACAATTTTCTATCAATTTGGTCCAATTATCAAACGATACTGTACTAATTTCCAAAACTCTATTTAAAAATCAGCAGCAGCAGCGGGCGCGGCTCTGTTGTTTAACAGCGTCTGCGACCACAGCTCTTTCTTTAAAAATACAAAAAAAAAAAAAAAAAAAAAAAAAAACGAAACAGAAACAAAACAATACTCATGTAAACATGGATGAATACACACAAAAAGTATGCAACACCTGGCCTGCCTGCAAACGCTCACATCATTAGATGGGACTGTTGCAAGTTGGTTGAAATTGAATTTTTTTTTTTTTTTTTTTTTTTTTTTTAGCGAAATGGATTCGTATTATTTGGACTCATCGGACTATTGTTCTCATCTTGAGTCTAATCCTCACAACATTTCGGTCCATGTGAAAATCGCACTCAAGATGAGAACACTTGTTCGATAAATGCAAAAAATGCAAATGACCAATCCTCATCTAAAAAATGTGTTCAATCAACATAATGTCTACTATAAGCATCAATGAAAACTATCAATCCAGACAAGCTTGTGAAAGCATTCACTTTCATTTTAGCAAATGAAAATAAAAAAGGACCCATGGTGTAACGGATAAAGCACTTAGTTAAATTTAGTTGTAAGTTACACTCTTCTGGAGGTTCAAGGTTCAATCCGTAGTAGGGATAATACTTCGAATATAATTATAGAATTTCTATCTGATAATGACTGATGGAACAAGAACGTGCTGCCCATATGAATTAAATAAACAGTTCAGATCCTCAAGTTCAACAGAAAGATTCCCGAGTTTGACAAAATACACCTGAAGAAGGTCAGAGGTTATATGGACCAAAACGGCGTGAAAATAGAACCCAAGATCAGAACAATAGTCATAAAAATCCAAATAATATGAATTCTAAATCCTCATCACAGAAAATTTTGATTACTGTACACAAAATAATCCTTATCCCCGAGTGGCTTCCGGGCCTTGATAAGTGGTGACCACCATGTAAAAAAAAACAAAACTTTTTGTTGTACGTGCTTAATTCAAGAAAAGTAGTGCTGTAATTAAGGGAAGTTTATGA
>NC_136488.1:6207959-6212959 GCF_053919585.1 Euprymna scolopes
GGGACAGTTCAATAAGAATTTGTTTACGTTAGACTTGAAAATTACCATATTTGAGTCAGTTGGAAAGCAAGGACATTTTTTTTTTATTATTGCATTTTCACCCCAAGCAAGGCACATTGCCACTTTGTTGTAGGGGGCTACTATCAGGGACATAAGCATCAGGGGTACTGTGTAGGAAGTTGGGCAGCAACATGTTGGTTCATATTACACTTGAACTTCTGCATGTCAGTACAGTCGGGGAAGCAGGGACCCGGAAGGAATTCCAAAGTCTAGCTGTTCTGGGGAAGAAACTACTGGGGTAGAAGGCTCTCTTGCATCTAGAGATCTCTACTGTTAAGGGGTGTGATTTAGCTGCTTGTCGGGTTCGTTGAGGGGGCACAAGTGCTTGCAGTTCGTCAGAGCATTCACCATTAAAGTACTTGTAGAACTGGCAGAGGGATGCAACATTTCGTCGATGTGACAGAGGCTGAAGTTTAGCTGACAGTTCATGACCTATCAGATTGGCGACTCTCTTTTAAACCTTGTCTAGGAGCGAGAGAGTAGTGGCAGATGCACCAGCCCAAATATGACAACAATACTCTATACATGGCGAATGGTGGCCTTATAGAGGTACAGGATACTTTCAATCATTAATAGCTTTCTAGCACGGTAGAGAGAACCCACCTTTTTCTTAGCGGTCCTGGCAATGTTCTCAATGTAATTGTTCCAACTCATGTTTCCTGTGAACGTTAGGCCGAGGCGTTTAAAAGATGTACTTTCAGATAAAAAGTCATTGGCCATTGATATTGGCGGTAGGGAAGGTTTCTTGTAATTATTGAAGGAAACAAGTTTAGTCTTGGCAGCATTGAATGTGACCATCCATTTTTGTCGCCATTCCAGTACGAATTTGAGGTCTTCCTCTAGTGTTTCTGCCATTTCTTTAGTTATGTGTTCATTTGTTTTCCTGTCGTGTCTATTATAGAGCATGGTGTCATCAGCATATATACCCATCTTACAGACAATTTTGTCAGGGAGGTCATTTATGAATATTAGGAATAACGGAGGTCCAAGGATAAACCCCTGAGGCATTCCCTCATTTATATCATATTGTTTAGATGTACGACCATCAAGAACAACCTGGATTTTTCTCTTATCTAAGAAGGATCTAATTATGTTATGTATTCTTCCAGTGATGCCGTATGATCTGATCTTCTTGAGAAGACCTTCATGCCATACCCTGTCAAAAGCCTTAGATATATCTAGAGCTACCGCTCTACCCTCCACCGTTTTGTCCAGTGACTGGTATATACATTCTGAGATTACAGTTAGGATGTCTGCTGTGGAACAGGCTTGCCTAAATCCATATTTTGGTCAGTCAAAAGTTTAGCATCTGTAAGGTGATGGACTAGAGCTTGGTTAATTATGGTCTCAAATATTTTTTCCGAAAAATGGGAGGAGGCTAATGGGGCGATAATTTACTGGGTCAGTTCTTTTGACAGAATTCTTGAAAACTAGCATTACAGAAGCAGTTTTCCAGCAAGCAGGAAAGCAAGATTCATTAAGGCATTTGTTGTAAAGTTTGGAGAGAACTGGAGCTACTTCAGCGGTGCACTTTTTAATAGCACAGCCGGGATGAGATCAGGTGCACATGCTTTTGCAGTGTCAAGATGTCTTATGAATGAGCAGGGGGGATTTTCAAATCGTCTAGTGTGGCGTCTGTCTGCAAAGGAAAGTCAAGGAGAGGGTGGTTAGTAGGGTCTAGTGTGGAGTTGTAGGCAAACCGTCTGGCAAGCATGTTAGCCTTCTCAGTTGCAGAGCAAACAACCTCATGATTGTTGGATAGTGGGGTAATTGTTGATTGCCCATTATTTAATACACTTTTGTAGATTTTCCAGAAATCTTGGGTTCCTAATTTCTGTGCTTCATTGCGTTTTTGGGTGGTTTCAGTAAATTCTCTCTTAGCTGTCGCTATTTCTTTCTTACAGTTATTTCTGGGTTCTATGTGATTCTGTCTGTTTGAACTGGACTTACGTCGGTTAAATTCGCGGTACGCATGCTCTATGGCAGCTGCACAAGTTGAAGTGAACCATTGGGGAGAGTGGGGTTTGCTATAGAATTTGCGTGTCGGAACATGTGCTTCAATTGCCGCTTTGAACCATTCAGTGGTCTCATTTCGCAATGTTCAGCAGAAAGTGAAAAGATATTTTGCCATGGAACATCCCTGATGAGGTCCCTGATGGCTTCCCAGTCAGCCTTTTTATAATATCTTGTTGTTTTGAGCAGTGGTTCTTCAGTTTTGGCTCTAGAGTTTAGGGCGATTTCAACCATTACCACTGCATGATTGGCATTCCCAAGAGGGCTCTGGGTATTCGGTACAACAGTATTTTTGTTTGTTTGTCATGCTTAAGTTTGAAACAGCATAGATGCGTCCATATATATCTATAGTAGACTCTGTTCATCTGTCACACTTAAAATAACTTTCATCGTTCAACAAACATCTAGCCCTCGGGTCAAGATTAAAGTGTAGTATCTGTTCTTCAGATACAGCACTTCAATTTCTTGTTCTCTGTCAGTGGAGGAGAAATCCTTCACGACTGAGACAATTTTTATTTTTTGTTCCTTTTCTCCACATTAAAAAACGACTCTGGTGTCTAACTCTGTCCCATGGGGAGATATTGTAAATAGGAACATATTGAATGAATACTTCATATGAGTCAATCAATCCTTATTTATTGTTAAGCTCAACAGCGATTCTCTATAAAGAATTAAGACAATGATTAAGCCCAAAACTCAAAACGCAGGTCATTTCTAAAAGGTCAAGTAATGATTTCTAATCAATTTAATTTTTTGTCATGAATATTTGAACTAATGAGTCACAGTAAATGTTAAAATTACCTTTTTATTTTACTATTTCTAACTTATTATTTCTGACTTATTATTTCTAACTTATTATTTCTAGCTTATTATTTCTAGCTTATTATTTCTAGCTTATTATTTCTAACTTATTATTTCTAACTTATTATTTCTAGCTTATTATTTCTAGCTTATTATTTCTAGCTTATTATTTCTAACTTATTATTTCTAACTTATTATTTCTAGCTTATTATTTCTAGCTTATTATTTCTAACATATTATTTCTAACTTATTATTTCTAACTTATTATTTCTAACTTATTATTTCTAGCTTATTATTTCTAGCTTATTATTTCTAGCTTATTATTTCTAGCTTATTATTTCTAACTTATTATTTCTAACGTATTATTTCTGACTTATTATTTCTAACTTATTATTTCTAGCTTATTATTTCTAGCTTATTATTTCTAACTTATTATTTCTAACTTATTATTTCTAACTTATTATTTCTAGCTTATTATTTCTAGCTTATTATTTCTAGCTTATTATTTCTAGCTTATTATTTCTAGCTTATTATTTCTAACGTATTATTTCTGACTTATTATTTCTAACGTATTATTTCTGACTTATTATTTCTAACGTATTATTTCTGACTTATTAGTGGAATTGCATGATGTGCAATTCTAATGCTTTTTCACCCTTTCAGGTGCAGTTGCTATTAATGATTGAATTAGTTAAAAGTTTGGGGTGCATTTTCTGTTGAAGCGAACATTTCGGTAAAAGTGATGCTGTTGCTAGGAGATGAACATTTTGGTAAAAAAAAAAGTGATGTTGTTGCTAGGAGATGATAATAAACAAAAAGCACAAACAGGAGTAAAAAAAAAAAACGTATGGGCAAATCTTGTGCTGATGGATAGCAGGAGATGCAGGGGTTCATAGTCAGAATTATGACATCAGAGCAAATTCATTGCACTCTACGGGTCAGTTAGTGTGCAAATTCTAAATTTTGACTGGGAGCAAAATAAATTTGTACATCTCCCTCTCTCTCTCTCTAATATATATATATATATATATATATATATATATATATATATATATATATATATATATATATATATATATACTAGCAGGCCGCTCGGCTTTGCCCTGTCATAAAATATGCTTAAATATTTTGATAATTGCAGATTTTGTATTTTTGATGATATATTGGACGCAATGTATAATAATGATTTTAAAAGTTTTTTTTTAAAAAGATGACTCGGGCGCCACCACCGAGAATCGAAACCAAAACGTTTAGCTTACGATTTACATTTTCCTTTGATGTTTGTGCCTGACCTATAAAGACATGTTTGCTGCAAGGTTAAAAATTAAAACATAAAATAATAGCTATTACGTTACGCATGTATATTTGTAATGCTGTCGTTCGACCTTAACCTGGCAAATTCCATTTCTTTCACATTTTGAACCGATTTTCCCCGGCCAAAACTCCAATTTAAAGTTTTGCATGTGTTCAAATACCCTATATATAAAGTTTCACGCCTGTAGATCAAAAACTGACAGAAGAGTTTGGTGGGCAAATTTTTTTAAACAAATATATATATTAATTTTATTTTTATTGTGGACTATTATCCTCAATTTTCTTAGTTTTACGACGTTTCGGCCAACTATTCGTCTGGTTTTCGTCAATTATATATTTTGTTTCATGACGTTTTGGCCAACTATTCCTCTGGACAAAATGATATGAAACAACTAAGAAAAGGTGAGGATAATAGTCCGCAATAAAAATAAAATTAATAAATGATACTCATCTCAATAATGAATTCCAATTAAATAACAATATATATATATGAGAGAGAGAGAAAGAGGGTTGTGTTTACTATAACCTTTTTACGCAAATATTACACAAGTATAAATAGAACATCTGCATGAATAATAATTAACCAAAGATGACCATCTTCTTATATTATATAAAAGCGAAAATGTGTTTGTGTGTGTGCGCGCGCTTTTTTTGTATGTCCAGCAAAGGCTTTTCTCGGGGGGAGGGGGTGCTAATTGTCGGGATCACTAATTCTTACAACGTTTTATATACTCCCTAGATTATAATTCTCTAATTTACAAAAGGAGGTCATCTCTATCTTTTATTTTATAAAATTTCCACTATTCTGCCTT
>NC_136488.1:6230459-6295459 GCF_053919585.1 Euprymna scolopes
TCTCTCTCTCTATCTATCTATCTATCTCTCTCTCTGTCTCTTTAAGGAGCTACTTCTCTCTTTCTCTGCCTCTCTCTCACACACACACATATAGAGAGAGATACACAGGCAGGCACACACACACACACACACACACACACGCAAACACACACACACACACACACACACATATATATATATATATATATATATATATATATATATATATATATATATATATATATATATATATCTGTTCTCTCTAATTCTCTCAACCTTTTTATTTATCCGTCTAGCTCTGTGTCTAGCTCTATCTATCTATCTATCTATCTATCTATCTATCTATCTATCTATTCCTCTGCTCTTTCTTTCTCTCTCCATCGGGCCCTATTTCTTTCCATCTCTTTGTCTATTTGGAGGGGCCCTCTTTAGGGGGTCACACCCTTTTTTCTTAACACATCCATGTGTTAAGTAATAATAAAAAATATTATTATAAACTATCTGCCACTACCACATCTCTCTCTCTCTCTCTCTCTTTCTCTTTATATATATATATATATATATATATATATATATATATATATATATATATATATATATATATGATGAGACTAATGGAAATAGAGAAATAAAAGGAACAAACCGAGTTATGTATTCATCAACGTTTCGTCTTTATTTCATCCAAAGGAAGTCTCGAAATAAAGACGAAACGTTGATGAACACATAACTTGGTTTGTTCCTGTCTGTCTGTCTGCCCCCCCCCTCTCTCTCTCTCTCTCTCTCTCTCTCTCTCTCTATATATATATATATATATATATATATATATATATATCTGATACAAGCGCCACTATTCTTACTACGAGCACAGACAGCACAGCATACAGTGTCACGATAACACGTCTCACTCTCGGCCCAACAATAGCGCAACCAACTTGTTTAGTATTACTGCTTTCGACTACTACTACTACTACAAACACTAAAACTACTACTACTATTGGTGATGTTAGAAATTCTTTTCTTTTTCTTTTTTTCTGTTTGCGTGCATTCTCTGCAGATTTCCTTTATAGCAACACAACACCATACAAACTAATCGTCTGATATTTTTCGCCCGAGATTCCCTGTCGTCAAGCTAACATTTTTAATAATCAACAGATTTATCCGCTTTAGTTAAATATTCATAAGAAATAACCAGACATAATTAAACAAGTCGTTGTATACTACAGAAAACAAACGTATGGATTCTCCCCCAGAGAGCAGTTTTAGACACAAGGTCATTTTTACAAAAGCTTCTTTTTGTTTTTTTTTAAGAGGCATTTAGGATTGGGATAAAAAATAAAACATTGCCTCAGTCTAGAAGTACTCTTTTTCTAAGCTGAGGACAGAACATGGTTGAACTTTAATAATTTATTCGCAAATAAAAACAATGCCAAGGCATGAAGCCACTTGATGTAAGGAGCTACTTTTGAATATTACTTCAAGATGAAAAACTATTTTTTTTTTTTTACACAGTGATCACCACTTATCAAAGCCCGGAAGCCACTCAGGGATAAGGGTTATTGCAAGTACATTACGTCAGTGTGGAGATTTGATGAAGTGTTTACTTAAGGGGGTGGTTGATTAGGAATTTGTTAACATTGGACTTGAAGACATCCAAGTTGTAGTCCGGAAGCATCCATTTCTCCAAATACTGAATCTTTCATTCTTGCGTTGTTTATTACTTACATTTTAACAAATACCACAATAATCCCTATTTACTTGCCTCCCCACGAGGGCAGAATTAGACACAAGCTTATTTTGTTTATAATTTAGATTATCAAAAGAGGCATTCTGAATTGGGACAAAATTAAAACATTAACTCAGTCTAGAAAGACCTCTTACTCTGAGTATAGCACAAAACAGATACTATACTTTGAATAATGTGGGAAAAATTCAGCTGCCCAAATTAGGACACTCAAGATTGGGAAGAAAAGTTTTTTTTAAAAATGACCTCAGTCTAAAAAGATTTCTCTTTCACTTTGAACGAAGAAACGCAGAATACTTATCACAATACGACAAACTTTTCTTGTTACATTTATTTTCAATCCTCTCATAATATTCTTCATCATTTAACTAATAATCCACCCATCTTTTTAAATATCATCCTTGAATGGCTTTTGACCTTCAGAAGTGATGATTTATTAGTAAAACAACTAGAAGAAATTTCATATTTATTTTATGATTTATCCTTAAGTTTTTATCCTTGTTGAAAAGTGAAACATGCACAAAAATAATGTTTTTATTTTGAGGGGAAAAGATTTTGATTTAATGAGTCATGTCTTATATATAACTAGCGGGGAAGGGTACCCGGCGTTGCCCGAGTGTTTCTAGGTGTGTGTGGTTATTAATGAAAAGCTAAGAATAAGCGAAGTAAAAAAAGAAAACAGAAAGCGGGTGGGGGGGGGAGTGTAATCAAAACATCGAGAAAAAACACAAAAAAAAACTAACGTAAGGCAAACGAACGATGTTAAATGTAAAAATCGAAAAAACAAAAAAGAAAACAGAAAAACGAACGTTAAAACTAAAAACAAAAAAAAACACATGTAAAAAATGCTTCGATATTAAAATTTAAAAACTCGGTGGGTACCTGGGTGTTTTTGGGTGTGTGTGGTCGGTGGGGGGTGTTAATGAAAACCTAAGAATAAGTGAAGTAAAAAAAAATAAAAAAGAAAAACGAACGTTACGTGAAAAATGGCTTAAATAACCCTGCTTCAATATTTAAATTTAAAAAATGGAAAAAAAAGACATCTCACACCGCGATTCGAACCCAAAATGTTTAGATAATGACCCAACGCTCTAACCAAATGAGCTAACACGACGTACATGAAATTTAGTAAGTTCTTCAACTATTTAAACTAAATCAGGTCATGACGTCATCTGACGCATGCATAGAACCGGTCGTCGTCATGAGAGGATAGTTTTTGTTGTTCTGTAGTAAATTGTCGATTTCGGGGTGTAAAAATTAACGTTTTTGGCCAATTTTTCGATATTTTTCGGGTGAAGGATGGAGCTTCAATATGATACCAAGTTTGTTCATTTTTGTTCTGTCTGTCGAAAGTTTTTAGCGAACACACAAACACACATACATACATACAAACATACATACATACATACACACATTTTCGCTTTTATATATTATTTATACAAGATTGCCTCTGAGATGGGGATATATGCTGATGACACCACACTCTATAGCAGGCACGACAGGAAAACAAACGAACATATATCTAAAGTAATGGCAGAAACACTAGAGGATGACCTCCAATCAGTAGTGGAATGGGGACAAAAATGGATGGTAACGTTCAATGCCACCAAGACAAAACTGGTTTCATTCAATAATTACAAGAAACCTTCTCTACCACCTATAGCAATGGCCAACGACTCTTTATCTGAGAGTACGTCTCTCAAGCTCCTTGGCCTAACGTTCACTGGAAACATGAGTTGGAACAGTTACATCGAGGGCATTGCCAGGGCCGCTGCAAGGAAGGTGGGCTCTCTCTACCGTGCTAGAAAACTTTTAACACCCGAAAGTATCCTGTACCTCTATAAGGCCACTATTCGCCCATGTATGGAGTATTGCTGTCATATTTGGGCCGGTGCATCGGCTACTAGTCTCTCGCTCCTTGACAGGGTTCAAAAGAGAGTCGCAAATCTGATAGGCCCTAAACTGGCATCAAAACTTCAGCCTCTGTCCCATCGTCGAAACGTTGCATCCCTCTGCCTGTTCTACAAGTATTATAATGGTGAATGCTCTGAAGAACTGCAAGCACTTGTGCCCCCACGATGTGAACATCCTCGACAGACCCGACAAGCTGCGAAATCCCACCCCCACACTGTAGAGATCCCTAGATGTAAAAGATCTTTCTACTCCAGTAGTTTCTTCCCCAGAACTGCTAGACTTTGGAATTCCATTCCAGGTCACTGCTTCCCCAACTGTACTGACATGCATAAGTTCAAGTGCAACGTGAACCAACATCTCGCTGCCCTAATCCCTACATAGTACCCCAGTAGATGTTTCCCCTGATAGTAGCCCCCTATACCAAAGTGGCAATGTGCCTTGTTTGGGGTGAAAATGTAATAAAAAAAAAAAATTAAAAAAAATATAGACTAGCGAGGGGTACCCGGTGTTGCCTGGGTGTTTGTAGGTGTGTGTGGAAACTCCGGGGGGAGGGGGGGGTAAAAAAAAAAAGTAAGTATGAGGATCGAACCCGAACCGTTGAGGCAAAGTTGTGAAAAAAAAAAGTGCGACGTTAACCATTGCCCCACCGCGACATGCTAACAGAAACGCGTTTGAATTTATTTAATTACTTGGATTTAGCAGGTGGCCGTTTCAATGAGTTAATTAGGTCAAGTTTGACTGGGGGATAGTACCTTCATTTACTGCTGAACGCTTTTTTTTCCCCCCAAGATGTTATAGGAAAAAGATTAACCCACATGCGGCGAGCGACAAATGTTGAATATTTATCTTCCCGAAATCGAGCAAATTAAATAGACAGGCGAGCTTCGTTGTTAACTGTGAGATATTACGATTTATATGTGATATAAAAAGTTTTAAAAAGTTGTGAAGCGAGCGACTGGTCTGAAAAAAGCCTTTTGTTGACATCCAGAAAAAGCGAACACACATACATACATAAATACATACATACATACATGCATACATAAATTTTCGCTTTTATATATATATAGATTAAACCATATTTCCTTAAAATACTTGTAAAACAAAAGTGTGGTGATGGAACAGGAGGTGATGTTTGGTTGTACCTATTATATTGGAGACGTTTTGGAACTCTGTTTAATAGGGAGAGAGCAGTGATTGATGCTCCAGCCCAGATGATGCCACAACACTCTATGCATGGGCAAAAGGTGGCTTTGTAGAGATATAGGATGCTGCCAAATGCAAGTAGTTTTCTAACACGATAGAGGAAGCCTAAAATCTTTACAGCAGTTTTGGCTGTGTCTTCTACATAAAATGTAAGACCAATTCATTTAATAATCTCTAACAAAAAGTCATCAAATGAAAGGAAAACAATTCTTTTTTTAATGTTTTCTTTTTTTGGGGAGGGGGTAGATCAGTGAGGACAGTTTGATACTTCAGTTTGAAAAACGGTTTTCAATGCCAAACGTGCGGAGCAAATAAACACATCTTATTTCCAATGCATCCTCAAATCTCTGTATGAGGTTTTGTCTGCCTGGCTTAAGCATAAAATAGCATTTCCCTTGCTAATGCCTACTGGAGAGAACTTGAATGCCTACTAGGCACTATCCTTGAGTGTCTAAGGTTTTTCTGTACTGGGGTTTGTCAGGACAATCTGGTATGAGAATAGTTTTCCTTGCGAGTAAACCCTGACTGAATGTTCAAAAGCACATAGTATCCGAGGTCGAAATAATATCTATAGTATGGCTAAGTTACATTGATTTTTATGAGGAATGGTGCACCTTCTGCAAGTGATGTTACTTCAGGTAACAGCACGAAGCTGAATATTCTACCATACTAGATGAATTCTTGTCCTGGAATCCAGTAAAGCCAAGAGATCATATGAAAGACACTATAACATATTTAATTGGAGAGAAGAAAATTATGTTCCCAGCTTCTTTATTAACTCAACATTTGAGAATTAAAGGAAAACTTTAATGGAATATTCAAATATTTATGTATCTCATGTAGTTTTAGCCCCCAGGAAGGGACCCCTTGGTTTCTGAGAAATTTGACTGAAGTAAAATGAAACAAAAAGCAGATTAAGTGATTGCATCTTTGAATCCCTTTTTGTGATTTTTTCTTTTTTTACTCATATGCATCTCAAACAAGGCATATTGCAACTTTGATGGAAGGAGCTATTATGAGGATGCCATGCCTAGAGGAGCACTTTGTAGAAAGCTGAGCAGTGAGATGTCTGTTCACATTACATTTGAATTTTTACATGTTAGTTCAGTCAGAGAAACAGGAAATAGGCAGTAAATTCTAAAATCTAGCAGTTCAAGGGAAGAAACTATTAGAGTAGAAGGCTTTCCAGCATCTCAGGGTCTTTGCAGCAACAGATTTGTTGCTTGTCCAGTTAGTTTGGGTGTATTTGAATCGAGGGGGGACACAAGTGCTACAAGTTCATCAGAGCACAAATACGGGGACATTGCGACAATGAGGCAGAGGTTGGAGCTTGGTTCATAGTATGAAATCTGTTAGATTGGAAACTCATTTTTTAATCCTATCTTAGAGATGCAGCGATCCAAATGTGCCAACAATATTCCATGTGTGAATGATGGCTTTGTTGAGATACACTTTTTGTTTTGTTCGTTTTGACCTTTTCTCACTTCAAAGAATTAAATCATTAAAGGCATTCTACAATGCAATAATATGCATTGTCTCTGTTTTCAATATCTCTTCATTTTCTTTTTTTTTTACATGGTGGTCACCACTTATCAAGGCCCAGAAGCCACTCGGGGATAAGTGTTATTGTGTGTACAGTAATCAATGGGATAGTATCGTAGTAATCGTTACACTAATATTGATTCCTATGTGCCTTTCACGATGGGAGGTTATCTTTCTTTTTTATTTTTTGTCTAAAGTTTCTATTTACTTGCCTCCCTCATGTGGACAGAGATAGGCGCTAGCTTTTAATGTAGTGGAAATCAAGCACCCCTACCCCCACCAAACAAAGAGACACTCTGGATACGATCGAAAATATTGCCTTATATTCATATTCTCTTGTCGATTTTCTGTAATTTTTGGATATTATCATCTCAAAAATATGAGGAATATGTAGATACCATTGTTTTCATGTGAAATTTAGTATTACAATTTTCGAATTTTCGCTCTGATAGTGTAGAAGTTCCAAATTTTTTATTCACTGACCGAGAATAGATAGGGTGAAATGCAATATCAAAGCAGGTACCACACTTCATCTATAGGATTAAAACAGATGCTACACTTTTTTATTTGTCAAAATACCAAGGAGATGTGTAAAGGGTGAAAGGGTGGGCTGTATTTAGTTTAATTCAGTTTTATGAAAAGTTTATGAAAAGAGGGAAAAGAGCTGAAAGCCTTTTTAGAACTTTTTCTCACAACTTCCTCTGAGCTATGTTCATATTCCGTTCTATCACTTCTGGGATCTTCCGACCACTCAGTTGTATCAGTTAAGATAAAAACGAAATGCAATAAGTCTTCAGACGTGCCTCTCCACCGTACTGTATATCGATACTCTACGGCTGACTGAGATAGCTTCCGCACATTTATATCTGATCTACCGCTGCATTCCATGTTTAAAAAGGATGTGTCCTCCATAGTATCAGACGTGACGAAATAGTTAATTGTAGGCATAGACCGATTCATACCATCAAAAAAATTTCAACAAAAACCTAACAGCAAGCTATGATTCTCCCCAGAATGTGGTGCTGCCATCGTGCACAGAAATCTCTTTTTCCATAGCTACCAACGTAATAGATGCACTGAGACTAAAGCTGCTTTCAGGACTGCCAGCAACCACTGTAAAAGAGTAATAAAAAAATGCAAGAGAGCTATATGTTCAGTGCATTAAACCCAAAGTAACCAGCAGCGGCTTGGTTCCCACCAGTTTTAGCCAATAGCAAACAGGATCCTGAACAGAAGCGTGTTTTCTATCCCAACCATCATCAATGGACCTGAGGTCATCTCGTCAGCATCCGACAAGGCCAAATTATTTGCCAAGAACTTTGCAGCAAATTCTACCCTATGCGATGAAGGCCATCAACTCCCCGTATTTTCTCCTATAAGAGACAACGCGCTATGCAACATACAAATATCTGTGCGTGATGTCACCAAGCTAATCAAGAACCTTGATTCCAGTAAAGAAACTGTTTAAGCGTTGGCTTAAGGAGAATTGCTTTCCAACAATTTTAAGAATTCAGGTGATAAGTCGTCTCCCTCTCAGTACAGACCAATAAGTCTCCTGTGTGTCATGAGTAAGTTGCTGGAATCCATATTAAATAGAGAAGTAGTCAACCATCTCAGCAGAAGTAACCTTCTTAGTGACATGCAATATGGTTTACGTTCTGCTAGATCTACAGCAGATGTGCTAACGGTTATATCTCCTAGTATTAGTGAATCTCTTGACAAAGGCTTCTTTTCTAGGGCAATTGCTCTTGACATATCAAAGGCCTTCGATAAGGTATGGCATAAGGGCCTACTTCACAAGATTTCCCATGACGGTATAACTGGAAATATTTTCTCAATCATTAAATCATTTCTCTCTGATAGGCTCATAAGAGTAGTGGTTGATCGGCAGAAATCAGAGGCCCTCAGTATTAATGCTGGAGTCCCTCAACTCTCTTCCTGATCTACATTAATGATCTCCCAAAACACATATTAAATCATTCTTTGACATCTATGCTGACGACACGACCATCTTTGGCAACATATCAAAGCCTGTAAATGACAAAGTTCTCTCTGATTCTCTCTCCTCTGATCTTGAGCGCATGGTACAGTGGGGGAAGAGGTGGTTGGTTACCTTTAATGCATCTAAAACGAAGCTTCTATCTTTACATCATCAACACTCTGATCCACATCTGGCATCAATTGAAATGGATGGTTATCGTCTAGGAGAAGCCCCATGTTTTGACAAGCTTCTGGACTTGACCTTCACTCCTGATCTGAAATGGAACACGTACATCAAGTCTGTTGCCAAGGTCGCTGGAAAAATGGTAGCATCCTTCTACTGCTCCAGAAGATGTCTCACTGCTGATGCAATTCTCTATCTATATAAACGCCAGGTGCGTCTAAAGATGGAGTACTGCTGGCACATCTGGGCAGGAGCTGCTAAAACCAGCCTATCCTGCCTTCACAGAGTACAAAATAGGCTTCGTGGCTTAGTGGAGGATGCCCTTTTCTCTTCCCTGCAACCTCTCTCCCACAGGAGAGACGTTGCAAGCCTGTCTTTGTTTTATCGTTATTTCCATGGCAATTGCTCGTCTGAGCTCCATTCTTTGGTCCCCCCCTCACCAATCTTCATGATAAACACCTGTTTAGCTGAAACAACTGTCAAAAATTTTCTACACTCTTTATCTGTGCCAAAACCAAAACGTAGATTCCATGAACAAAGCTTCTTTCTTAGAAGTGCACGCCTGTGGAAAACTCTTCCATTTACCTGATTCCCACCTGACTACAACCTGGATGTCTTCAAGTCCAACATAAACAGATTCCTGATGACCCCCCCCCCCTTAAGTAAGACACTCTATCACATCTCCAATACTAACGTACTGTACACGCAATAACCCTTATCCCCAAGTGGTTTTCAGGCCTTGATAAGATATCTTGTTAAAAAAAAAAAAAAACTTCGATTATCTCCCCTTTTTGATTTAATTTTAATAATAATGGATAAATGTTTCCCAAATTTCAATTTCTTTGCCACATTTTAAAGGATTTTCAGAGGGCATCCATTGGAACATTCAGATTTGATATAAATTTAATCCAAAGTCATTAGACATCAATTAAGCAAGGTTCCATGTTTTTTAGTTTTCCTGTAAGAGCCCTTAAACTTAAGCTTTATGTTTTTAGACATTTTCTATAATCAAAATCATTCAATGAATTCTGATCAAAAGTGGGAATAAGGATTCTAGACATAAGACTTGGTATAAGGTATATGTGGATGTTAATCTTCATTAGAAGACAGGATTAATGCAAAATTGTTCTGTTCATGGAATTGATTTTACTTCTCCTGAAAAACAAAGCAGCAAACTGAACTGTTAGTGTTTTAATAAAAACTGAACAATGACTTTTTTCAAGTGAATTTGTCTGTAGAATGTTTTGTAGATGATAAGATGGAAATGAACATTTGTTTCAAAATTTTTTTTTTTAATTTTTTTTTTTTATTACATTTTCACCCCAAACAAGGCAAATTGCCACTTTGGTGTAGGGGGCTACTATCAGGGGCAACAACTACTGGGGTACTATGTAGGGATTTGGGCAGCAAGGTGTCGGTTCACGTTACACTTGAACTTCTGCACGTCAGTACTGTTGGGGAAGCAGGGACCTGGAATGGAATTCCAGAGTCTAGCGGTTCTGGGGAAGAAACTATTGGAGTAAAAAGATCTTTTACATCTAGGGATCTCTACAGTGTGGGGGTGGGATTTAGCAGCCTGTCGGGTTTGTCGAGGGTGCACACGTCGTGGGGGCACAAGTGATTGCAGTTCGTCAGAGCATTCACCACTAAAATACTTGTAGAAAAGGCAGAGGGATGCAACATTTCGTCGATGGGACAGAGGCTGAAGCTTAGATGCCAGTTCAGGGCCTATCAGGTTTGCGACTCTCTTTTGAACCTTGTCAAGGAGCGAGAGACTAGTAGCAGATGCACCAGCCCAGATGTGGCAGCAATACTCCATACATGGGCGAATGGTGGCCTTATAGAGGTACAGGATACTTTCGGATGTTAGTAGTTTTCTAGCACGGTAGAGAGAGCCCACCTTTCTTGCAGCGGCCCTGGCAATGCCTTCAATGTAATTGTTCCAACTCATGTTTCCTGTGAACGTTAGGCCAAGGAGTTTGAAAGATGGACTCTCAGATAAAGAGTCGTTGGCCATTGCTATGGGTGGTAGAGAGGGTTTCTTGTAATTATTGAATGAAACTAGTTTAGTCTTGGCAGCATTGAACGCGACCAACCACTTTTGTCCCCATTCCACTACAGATTGGAGGTCTTCCTCTAGTGTTTCTGCCATTTCTTTAGAAATGTGTTCATTCGTCTTCCTGTCGTGCCTGCCATAAAGTGTAGTGTCATCAGCATATATACCCATCTCAGAGGCAATGTTGTCGGGGAGGTCATTTATGAATATCAGGAACAATAGAGGTCCAAGGATAGAACCCTGGGGCACCCCCGCATTTATATCATATTGTTTAGATGTACGACCGTCAAGGACAACCTGGATTTTTCTCTTATCTAAGAAGGATTTAATTATGTTAAGTATTCTACCAGTGATACCGTATGATCTGATTTTACTGAGGAGACCCTCATGCCATACCTTGTCAAAAGCCTTAGATATATCTAAAGCTACCGCTCTGCCCTCCCCCGCTTTGTCCAGTGAATGGTATATACGTTCAGAGATCACAGTTAGGATGTCTGCTGTGGAACGGGCTTGTCTAAATCCATATTGTTTGTCAGTCAGTAGTTTAGCATCTGTAAGATGATGGACTAGAGCATGGTTAATTATGGTCTCAAATATTTTGGCAAAAAGTGGGAGGAGGCTAATGGGGCGATAATTTGATGGGTCTGTCCTTTCGCCAGTTTAAAATGTTTTCAAAATGTTTTGTAAAAGGTAAATGTTTGTGTAATTCTTGTAGTAGACACTCATCACAAGAATGTAGATGATGAGTGTCACCTGATGATGTTTGACAGTAGAGTGAAAAGACGAGATGATGCTAACTGAACCAGAACGAGATTGACAGCAAGGAAGATATGCAAATTTCTTTTTGGTCAGAAAGGATCTGCAAAACTTATAACGAGGTGCATTATTAGTGACAGGAAGATTTTCTTTTGTATTCAAACAATTAAGCTCAGCATCTGTTATGCGTGTTCTTTTTTGGGGGTTTTACTTGTATTCACTTCAAACTATTGCAACTGAGATGTAAATTAGGGATTATGCCTACAGAGGCACTCTAAATAGGGAGTTGGACAGCAAGATGTAAATTTAAATGTTTGTCTGTTAGTACAGTCGAGAAAGCAAGGTAGAGGAAGGGAATTCCAGAGTCTAGCAGTTTGAGAGAAGAAACTAATAATATAAGGCCTTCCGGTATTGGGGGATCTCTATAGTGAAGATGTGGAATTTTGCTGCCTATTAGGTGAGTCGGAGGTATTTAGATCAAGAGGGCAGCAGTGCTACGAGTTTGTTGGAACACATTCCTTTAAAATATTTGTAAAACAGGCACAGGGAAGCAACATTACGACAATGGATTGGGGTTGGAATTTGTTTGACAGTGTGGGACCCTGTCCAATAGAGAGACTAGCAGTTGATGTGCCGGTGAATATGTGGCAACAATATGCCATGCATCGGTGAAAGGTGAGTTTGTAGAAATATAGGTTACTGTCGGATGTGAGTATTTTTCTAGTGTAGTAAAGAGAACCCACCTTCTTTACAGCAGCCTTGGCAATGTCTTTTATATATTTGTTCCAATTCATGTTACCTGTAAATGTTAGACTGGGGGTTTGAATGATAAACTCTTAGCTTGAGTGTTATTAAAGCAACTAGTAGCTGGAAAGGTTCTTTATAAATGTTGAAGGAAAGGAGCTTTGTCTTAGTAGCATGAAATGTTAACATCCATTTACATCCTCATTCCACTACACTGGAGGTCACTTTATAATCTTTCAGACATTGCCTCGTACATGTGTATATTCATTTTTGCCACATGTTTGGTATAGAGTGTTATGTCATCAGCCAATTTACCTAACTCGGACACAATTGCATCACAGAAGTTCCTATTTACTTGCCTCCCTACGAGGGCAGAGTTAGACACAAGGTCTGGTTTTCATGTGGGGAAAATCTAGTTCCCCTTAAAATGGGCAGTCTAGATAGGAACAAAAATAAAAATTGTTTTGGTAGTGAAGGATGTTTCCTCCACTGACCGAGGACAGAAAAGGTGAAGTGTATCATCAGAACAGATACTACACTGGGTATTTGCTTCCCTGCGAGAGCAAATTAGGCATGAGGCCGTTTTTTAATGTGGAGAGGGGGGGAAGAAAAATGGAAAGGGGGACCAGCTCCCTAAGGGAGGGGAGGGGAGCTGGTAGTGAGAGCCTCTCTTGGTATATAGGGTTGCCCCTACATGAACCAGAAGCTCATTGCCACAAGGACAATGGTCTTTGATTTTAGTATCTGCCAGAGGAATCTGATTATATAAAGTACTAGCATTTCAGCCCGGCGTTGCCCGGGTGTTTGGAGGTGTATGTTGAGCAAAAAAAAAGGTCAATTTTTTTAAACTTTGACCCCTATTATGACCCCTTAACATTTATTGTTTTGGGCTCAAATCAAGTTATTAAGTTAGATCCATGTACAAGGAACCTATATCTAAAATTTCAAGTGGTTAGACCAAAATTGTCCAAGGAGTTTGGTAGAGTTCTCAAAGGTCAAATCGTTGAACTTTGACCCTTTAACAGCTAAATTTCTGTCCGAAAACCGATCACATAGATTTTCCCAAATCTCAGTACCCTGTATATCAAATTTCGAGTCTGTAGACTTAAAATTGACAGAGTTATTGTGTAGGGAAAGATATAGATATATAGATAGATAGATTTGTTCAATAATTCCGTGTGATATAATGTCATGAAAAGACCTTCATGCCAGACGTTATTAAATGCTTTCGACATATTAAGGGTTACCGCATTAGCTTCCCCCACTTTGTCAATTGCATAGTAGATGTATTTAGATATGATCGTTAGAATATCAACAGTGGAAAAGGCTTTCCTAAATCTCTACTGTTGGTCAGAAAGAACATTTATGAGGTGGTGGATTAGCACTTGGTTGATTAACGACTCAAAGATGAAGAGAGGAGATTATGAAGCAATAATTGATCGCTAGTTTTCTTACTCCCTTTTTTTATTAGTAAAAAAACGTTGATGTGTTTTACAAGAAGCATTACTATAGTCGGTGTGACCTGACAATTAAATAAGTATATAATTAAGACATGATTAATATAGTTAATTTGTAAAGAACTAACACTTATCAATAAACGCTTTATAAAAAGTAAAGGTGACACTCCGTATACAAAACTAACTTAACAATAACTGCAATACAAGCTACTAGTGCATACATTATGCAACGCTTATCGTAAGCAGCATTATATTTGGTTTAATGTTTGTTTCATTTGCTGGCATAGGTTGGATGGTTTTTAGAAATTGATTTCCGAACCGACCTATCTCTGGCCAGGTCTTTATTATTCTTTCCCTCAAATTTATCCTTATTTCCTCCCATATTTTCCTTAGTTTTCATCTGATAACTCACCATGCAACTTCAAATGTTTACTAACTTTTGATTTGAAAGCCATGTTTAATTTCAGAAGAGTTTCCCACGCGTAGCTTATCTGTATAAGTCGTAGAAATGAAAAACAATTTTCAGTGGGTGGCCGATCTGTATAAGTCTTGAATTTTTAAATTTTGCAGACAAAGAGCAAAGATCTTTCTCATGTAGACATGAAAAAATTATATGTAGAAATTCTGAACAATCCAATATTTTTATGAAGCAATTTCGGTTTGTGGTTGTTTGCAAGCAGAACGTGGCTCTATTTGATAGGTCAGTTCCTATCACCAGTGACTATAAGTAGAACCTTCCAATTTTCTTTAATCATACCCTTTTTATTATATCAAAAATATTGCAACACTAACCCAATAACTCTCATCATTTTTTTTTTCAATGTAATAAAATCAACAAAGACCTCTGTTCTGTATGCATCTTCATATAATATTTAATAGTTTCAGAATACTCCCCCAAAATCGTTTTATCTGTAATAATCTTTTAAAGTTAATGTTTGAAAATTACTGTATGGAATTATTTACACAGAAATGTACACAATGAATAAATATTTGGAGACATTACTTGGAACATAAACACTTTTACCGAGATGACTGTATACAGCATTAAATAAGCTGAAAAGGGTTGCTATGCCATAAAATAAAACAAGCAAGACAAATCCTTAATAATCTAAATCAGAAGTCTTCAAACTACAGCCTGCGGGCCAGATTTGGCCCGCCAAAGTCTTTAATCCAACCCACGGAGCTCTTATGTAAAACGTAAAAATATTCATGAAAACATTTTGAAATAAAAATGTGTGAAAATAGTGTGACTTTTTTTTTTTTGTTTTTTTGTTCAGAAAATGATTTAAAAAATGAAGTTTTGGAGAACCAATTTCACCAAAAAGCAAACCTAATGAACAAAAAGGTATATAACACGTTTAGATCATTTTATCATTATTTTGGTACGTGTAGCTTGAAAAATCAGCAATGTGCACCCCCCCCCTCCACTCCGTTTGAAAACTTTGGAAACGCCTGTTCTAAATCAATGATTACCAAGCTATTGAGCTTCATGGATTACTAAAAGTATAAATTTGCTGGACACCTAATATAAATTTAGAAAGATAAGAAAGGGCATACGGGTGTTAGTGGGACGGATGTTAGTATGAAAGAAGGTTTATTGGAACATTTACAAACAGGTTTAGGGATCTCTTGACTTTAACAAGTAGGGGATGCCTTTAGGATGAAGAGAAAAACAGAAAGATAGTTGGCATTGTTATAGTTAGCTATGTTGTATACAACCACTTCTCACCCTCATGAGGCTTTTCAGAAGGAAAAGGCCATGTTTCGCATCTACCTGCTTAAATTGTCAGCAGAAAAGAGGAAAATCTCCCTCCTTCTAGAAATCATGTGGTTTAGCTTAACTTTAAATTAAATTGCAGATTAAATTCTAACCTCCCATCCGTCAATCAATCTTCCATTTGATTAATGGTTTTATTATGTAATAGTAATTATTTAAATAAAACAAATTAAAAGGTTAAAGCTTATTCAAGTATTACACATTTTTAGTGTTTTGATATTTGTTCATATTTCTGTGGACCATCAAATATTTTGGATGGATGCGCACTAATCAATACCCACTGCTCGGACTTCAGCATTTTTTAAAACTTTGTTTCAAAGACAAACGTTTCTACTTATGTTCGTTTGGATTAGCGGCAACAATTTATTTGTGTATTTCTTACGAATCATAGATATTTGCATTGTACTGGGTGACCTTCAATAAGAATTCATAACAAACATGGAATCATTAGTAATATTCCAATTTTTTTTCTGCAATCCAACCATATTTGGTATAAATAAACGTTAGTCTATGCTTGACTTGTCCGTCAAGTTTCAGTGTTAAACCCCAACAGTCTTTGTTTTATCACCGTCCAATATTGCTGTTCAATGATAACGATAATCAATACCGAGCACCAAATAATCGTTGTTAAAAACTTTTTAGGCAGACAAAGAGGTTTAATGAATAATGAACAGTGGTTTCAACAAGATGGGGCAAGTCTCCACACTTCAGATGGGGGTGTGATCCTGAACGTGCTTTTCGCTAACGGAACCTTCAAATTTTACATGTACGATTATTTCTAAGATGTCTTTCAAAGGAATCCTTACACTAAGGGCTACCAAAGTCAAAATCAGGACAAGCAGTATTGTGAATTTTACTAACATTTTTGCAGGTCACCTCTGTGTATCTAGTTGTATTTACAAAGGTCGTGCCAAAAGTAAAGCCCCCTATTTTTTTAACTCAAAAAGTTAAAGAGTTACAAACACAAAAGCGATACCATTAAAACTAGTGACGTTTTGTGTTCCAGAATTTATTTTTCTACATAGTCATCACCATTCTTAATGCACTTTTATCAGCAATGAACGACGGCTGCGCATGAATGTCTGAAGTTCAATTTGTTATACGAGAATTGTTCCAAAAGTAAAGCCTCCTAATTTTTTTTAACTCAAAAAGTTGAAAAGCCACAAAAGCAGGAGTAATCCAATTAAATCCATAATATAAAGCTGTGTGTGTGTGTGTGTGTGTGTGTGTGTGTGTGTGTGTGTGTGTGTGGTCACAAATAGGCTCCTATATGGTTGACTATTTTAAAAAACTCATTACATATGATGATACTTGTATCGAGACACAGGAATGGGTATGTTTGGTCTGGCAGAACGGTGGTACATTAAAATTGTGGTGCCTGCGTTCGCGCCTGGTCCACAAAGTATGAAAATAAAAAATTAAAAAATTAAAAAGACGCCTACAAGTGTTTTTGATATAGATGTACATAATAATACTTTGATAAGTATGTTTTAATTAAATAGGGGTGGTATAATAAAATTGTGGGGTCTGTGTTCGCACCTGGCCTCCATAGAATGGAAATAGGCATAAACTTTAATAAAGACTTTTCATATCTATCTGCGTAAGTATACTTTGATAATTATGTTTCAGTTTGAAGAAATATGGTATAATAAAATTATGGGGTGTTCGTTCGCACCTGACCTCCATAGAATGGAAATATGTCACAAAGTTTAACAAGGTTTTTTAATATAGATCCACAGAATATTGTGATAAGTGTTTCAGTGTGAACAGGTATGGTATAATAAATTATGGGGTTTATCTATTTTATTTTTACTTTCATCATATTTTGCTTTGGTTTTGATACCCCCAAATTCGAAGCTATCTCTTTACAACCCTTCCTTTTCATCACATATCATACTTTCAGAAATCAGAGTCCATTTTCTGTAGGCTGTTTTTGAACCCAATCAACGACGGGTACTTTTGCTAGTAAATATATAAAAATATTTGTAAATAGATAAAGTTAAAGGAAATTCAATTAAAAGGGTAAAGTTAATAAATATTTTTGAATGAGATGAATCTTTTTTTTTTTTTGTCATAAGCAACCGATTTCAATTTAAATTTTATATGCAGCATACTCACGTTGGCACACCGGTTCTCACTCATTAGGTCATCAAAGTTAAGCAACGTTAAGCCTTATTAATAGCAAATGAGTGACTGCTTTAGAAATACCAGGTGCTGTACAGAGGAGGACATCGACACCTCCCTGTGAGAACTGCAAAAATTTAACGTTGTCATCTCCCCTGACTATGGACCACTTGTGCATTTGATATTCCCATGAAAGTTCCCCATTTGGAGGAAGATGATTCAGTTCGCTTCAGTATGGTGCAGATGATTCAGTTCAGTATGGTGCAGTATGGGAGTGTTTCAGTTTAGAACACAGAAAGACAATGACTCCTCAGGGAAATAAACTCCTACAGTATTACTGGACAAATATTTAATATAATCAAATCTGTCTTTGGTAAAAGAAAGATTCAAGTCATTCTCGATGGGCATATATCTTAACAACATCACACCAACATGGATGTGTTCCAGGGGTTTATTCTCGTTCTTTATAACCGCCATCCTGATGCAATCACATCTGAGATGGGTGCACTCAGTGATGACACCACACTCTATTCCCGGCAGGAAGGCAACTTAAATTCCACTGCATGAAAGTCAATGGCTGTATACTTAGAAAATGACCTCCAGTCTCTAGTAGCATGTGACCACAAATGGATGATCATATTTAATGCTTCTAAGTCAAAACTCCTTTCCTTTCACAACATTAAAAAGAAATACGTTTTAACCACTGATTGCCATTGCCAATAACACCTTTCCCAAGAGTCTTATATTCAAACTCCCATGTCTTACTAGAAGGTGTTGCTAAGGCTGCTGCAAGGAAGGTAAACTGTCTTTATCTAATCTCCACCCCTCTTTAAATTTATACTGATTTACGTTTTGGGAGAATATGTCTTTTAAGGGTGGGGGAAGAAGTAAAAAAAAAAAAAATCGATACAATTCTGCAAACAAATCCAATAAAATTTATTATTGAAATTCAGTAAAAGTAAACTAAGATATAAAATAACATATAATTATAAAATTATTTATTTATTTTTTATATTTTAATATCTTTGAATTATTTTTAATATATGTATTTCAATATCTTTGAATTGTTTTCAATATATGTATTTCAATATCTTGAATTGTTTAGGAGATATTTTATCGCAGATATTTAAAAAAAAATAATTCCAAAACAAAACTTTTTTCCTCTCCAGATATTTTCAACACATCGTTTAATGTAACAAAAACATTAAAAAATGTAAAACCTTTAAAAATATTCTGGTTGTCCATTTCAACTAAGCAGAAATTCGTCTGCATCTGATAAAGATTCTTCATTAAATATTCACAAGAAAGTTGGGTGTCTTTTAAGGTATTAATTTTGATGAACTATTAATGCTTCTGCAATGCTAAAAAATGTTTGCAGGTGGGAGGTAACGTTGGTTAAGTGGTTAATGGCACGAACTGACAACCTGTGTGTACCAAGTTCGAATCAAGTTCATTCCACAGAAAATCTTTTATTTAGGATGTTGGCAACTTTCATGTGGTCTCACATGTAAATACCCAATATCATTCTAGTTAAAATTCTGACTGGAAAGATATCAAGGAAACGAATGCCAACAATAGAATCATTTAATTCATACGAAATGAGTGAACGATAAAAAGCATCGATAAATTCAATTTCATTTTTTTTTTAACATTTTAATTTAGCTCAGATTTAAAAGTATGCATCATGTCTATATAAAAAGGCATTTTGTCTGTCTGTCCTCTCTGTACATAACCCTTATCACCGAGTGGCTCCTGGGCCTTGATAAGTGGTGAACCTCCATGTAAAAAAACAAAAAAAACAAAAAAAAAAAAACATGCATATACCAGCACCAAATGCTGTTTATGGTGGAGAATGTTTAACTTTTTACAAATCCCATTATTCAAAATGTTTATTTTAACTCCTTAACTCCCAGGGTATCTAAATGCTTCACTATTAATTTAAAATTTTGTATAATGATTAAAAATGGGTTAGAATAAATAAATTGAAACGAAAAAGTTATTTATTTCATTTATTGACTCTCTTGTGAAAAGGACCCTTTTTTTTAGATATTTTAGAATATATGAACTTAATGTAAATAGGTATAAATTTAAAGAGGGGGGGTAGATAAAGACAGTCTACCTTCCTTGCAGCAGTCTTGGCAACACCTATGTACTCAATATATTCAAGATAAACTTTACATATTACAGAAAGGAGCAAAGCAGTTTGCATTGCATTTTTAACAATAAGTTAGTGCCTTACTATTGCAAGACTTTTTTTTTTTTACATGGTGGTCACCGCTTATCAAGGCCCGGAAGCCACTCAGCGATAAGGGTTATTGCAAGTACAGTACGTTAGTGTGGAGATTTGATGAAGTGTTTACTTAAGGGGGCGGTTCATTAGGAATTTGTTAACATTGGACTTGAAGACATCCAAGTTGTAGTCAGGTGGGAAGCAGGCAGACGGAACAGAGTTCCACAGGCGTGCAGTTCTAAGAAAGAAGCTTTGTTCATGGAATCCACGTTTTGATTTAGGCACAGATAAAGAGTGGGGGAAATTTTTCACCGTGGATTCAGCTAGACGGGTGTTTTTTGTGAAAGATTGGCGAGGGGGGACCATAGATTGGAGTTCAGACGAGCACCTGCCATGGAAATTACGATAAAACAAAGATAGGCTCGCAACGTCTCTTCTGTGGGAGAGAGGTTGCAGGGTAGAGAAAATTTCTATTTCTCATTTCTATAAGTTCATGTATCATCGAACAAATAGAATTTTAGCAAATTTCACAAGAGTTTTCAACTCTGAGAAAGGAGTAGATGAATTTTATACTTTCTTCGGAATAATTATGCAGAAGCAGTACCATTATATATTATCTTATTGATTTTTAAAAATAAAGTGTTTGGTGTTAAATTTATAGGGCAAAGAAACCCTAAATACAATTATGAGACAACTATTTGTGTGTTAACTTTAACATTATTTCGCTTTTATTTACTACTAGCGGGAGGGGACGGTGCCTGGCGTTGCCCGGTTAAATATGGTTAAATAAAAAATAAATAAAATGCGAGATTTGAATGCCATCTTACCATGTTAATAAAAAAAAATGTCACATAGTGGATGCGCGTAAGAAAGTTGAGAATTTTAAGAGATAGAAAAGAGAAAATGTTAAAAACAAAAAAAAACGCTGCGTGCTAGGTGCGAACTTGCAAAACATATGTTCGTAAGTAAACACGTTATCGATAGGACTACATTGTGAATTTAGCTTTTTAAATTGAAACAATGAAACGACCGTCGGCGTACGCGCGATTTATAAACAGCATTAAAATCATGATTTTTACCTGACCCCCCCCCCATCGCCCTTCAAACAAAACAACATTTGTACAGGAAATAATTGACGATTTTTTTCTAATTTTTTTATATTATGTGTCCGAGAAATCGCTCTTTCTAAGCATACTAGGTATTGATGCTGATGACAAAAGATTTTAGTGGACATACAAACACACACAAAGACGACTGAGATTTATATAATAGATTAATCAATTATGCGTCATTACTTGATTATTTATTGAAATCGATCATTCATCATTAATCGATTATTTATCATTCATCAATCATTTATTTGTAATCGATGATTTATTATTAATCAATCATTTGTCATTAATTTTTAAACATAGTTACAAAAAGTAATTTAATTACGAGATTAAATCTCTTAATGCCTTTCTGTTTCTTTGTAAACAGGGTAGCCATTTTAATCTTCCATTAATAGTTAAAAAGAAGAATGAATTACTTCATGATCTTTAAAAACAAATAAACAAACAAGTAAACAAACAAAGGACATATTTAAAAAAAAAAAGAAGAAAAAGTTAACCTAAAATAAAAGTAAAAAAAATTTGTGTATAAAAAAAAAACAATGAGTCACAGAAATTCTGGAAACTTCATAATATGATGGTAACCTTTGAATAAGATAATGGTGTTCTCAATCCAGTCTCGTGCACTGCAGCATCTACTGTGGCTATAAAGTCGAAACTGGAGTTGCTTCTCCGGATGTAGGCCTGGGAAGGTAATAAGGAGACCTAGGTTTGCCCAGTTACCAGGGTCCGTCTTTTGGCATTGCAGACAAAGTTTGACAAAAAGACAAGCCAATATGGTCAGAGTCAAGGCAGCAGCAGAAGATGCAAGAAAAGTGTGGCAGTGCTTCACCATCTGCCCATCAGGACTCCATACAAATTTTTTGTCAGCAGTGGAGCTATTTGCCCATAGTTGGTGTAAATTTTAAAATTTTGACCACAATAACGGAGATCCGCAATATATCTTTCGTTGTAACAAAATAAACGCTTAATCCTTAAGTGATTCTTCTTAAAGAGTTGAGCGAAAGAAACGCAAATTCTGTAATATTGAAAAATTTGAAAATATTTCCAATTTTGACGAAAATAACAGATTTTCATTGTAGTTTATCAAAATAAAATTCAAATTCTTATGTGAAGCTTCACAAAAGTGTGATAAACAAATAATAGACTATCCACCAACCATAATGTTGACAACTGATATGTCTGTACTACTTGCTAGCGCTCATAAAAGGATCAACGCCTATTTAAAAAAAAAACAAACCCTCAGATATAAATTCAAATCGTAATGAAAGCAAGTGTTCGATTGAGGAAGGAGTCCATTGATCTTTTTAAACCAACTGACATAAATTTTTTTGACATAAATTTTTTTGACATAAATTTTTTTTTAAATGAAAAACTGTTTTCCTGTTGAAGCTTATCATTGAAACTAATTTAACGAATTTAACGGTACACGTGTCAATTTAAAAAAAAATAATAACTAGCAAATATACCCGGTGAACCAAGTGTAAGAGAGATTTAAATAATTGCACTTGAAGGGACAGTTAGAGTCTAAAACTGATCTCTTGGTCGAAATCTATGACATAGCGAATAAATGTTTGGCATCTGGTAGGATGCTCCATCCCTAACTTGAATAAAAATTATAAGTGGCACAGAACCAGCATTACACCACAATCAACAGGGAGCAAGTCATTATAAGAATGGTCAAATCTATGTTGATTTAGGGGTTCTTTCTGGAAAATTCTCTGTGAGATCAGTGTTAAAAAAATGGTAAAAGAACTAACCTGCAAAATTATTATCCCTTACATCTTTACCCTCTGTTCCTTAAGATTTTTAAGTCACTAGTCAATTTTGTGTTAGTACACTGCCTAGTTTATACTAAACACGTACATCAATCTGTTGCCAAGGTCGCTGGGTCAATGGTGGGATCCTTCTACTGCTCCAGAAGATATCTCACTACTGGTGCAATTCTCTATCTATATAAAAGCCAAGTACGTTCAAGGATGGAGTACTGCTGCCACATCTGGGCAGGAGCTGCCAAAAACAGTCTATCCTGTCTTCACAGAGTACAAAATATACTTTGTGGCTTAGTGGGGGATGCACTTTTCTCTTCCCTGCAACCTCTCTCCCACAGAAGAGACGTTGCAAGCCTGTCTTTGTTTTATCGTTATTTCCATGGCAAGTGCTCATCTGAGCTCCAGTCTCTGGTCCCCCCTCGCCGATTTTTCACGATAAACACCCGTCTACAGGGTGGTCAAAAAGTCAGGTAACATTTTAAAGAAAAACGATATTAGCAATACACGTATATTTAAGTACCATACATTGAAATATAAAATGAAGCAAACATGAAATATGTTTATTTTTTTAATTGCCGTCCATTTCTCTCTATCAATCGCTGGAAGCGATTAACCACTGATTGTGTAACACGTGTAATCATGTCAGCTGATATCCGCGCAATCTCCTCTTCAATAAATAACTTTAAAGACGCTATTGTATCAGGCTTCTTGCCATAAACGCTATCCTTTACATAGCCCCAAAGTCAGAAATCAGGAGGGGTAGTTTATATATTACACTCAAATATTTAAACAAATAATATTAAACGAATACAGATTATAATGGATCATATTGTTTTTTCTACCTTTAACATGTTACCTGACTTTTTGACCACCCTGTAGCTGAGACTACTGTCAATAATTTTCCCCACTCTTTATCTGTGCCTAAATCAAAACATAGATTCCATGAACAAAGCTTCTTTCTTAGAAGTGCAGGACTGTGGAACTCTCTTCCGTTTGTCTGTTTCCCACCTGACTACAACTAGGACATCTTCAAGTCCAACATAAACAAATTTCTGATGAACCGCCCCCTTAAGACACTTTATCAAATCTCCAATACTAACGATTACTACGATAATATCCCATTGATTACTGTACACGCAATAATCCTTATCCCCGAGTGGCTTCCGGGCCTTGATAAGTTGTGACCATCTTGTAAAAAAAAAATAAATAAAAAATAACAACTTTTTTCTGACTATCAGTATAGATTTAGGTAAGTATGTTATAATGCGAGTATCGTCACGGTCATCTTGGAATGCATATATCATTGTACACTGGACAAAGAAGGTGAAGTTAAACTGATTACGCTTGATATACTAAATGCCTTCAACAGTGTTTGGCATGAAGATCTTCTCGAGGAAAAATTAATTTGTATGGTATTACTGGTCGAATATTTAACATAATTAGATACTTCTTTGTCAAAAGAAATATACAAATTGTTCTAGATGGTCGTAAGTCTAAACCACATAACATAAATGAAGAGGGGGGGCTCAGAGACAGACTTTTAAGCCATTCTTATTTTTGACTAGCAGGGACATCCGACGTTGCCCTGGATTGAATGATGATCAACGAATGTTTCAAACTACCATATTTTATTGTCATCAAAATCGGTGAAATTGTTCATTTTTCAATCAAACTGAGCGATTGCCTGCTCTAGTTGGGGACCCATCATGCTGTATGGGTAGGAAGTTTCACATGTCTCCCCACAATGACTTAAACCACAGTACTGTAGTCTTTGTTGTACTGTAGAGAACCTATTGTTGATTTCATAAAATTATGTTTTATATATAATGGCTTGAATTAAAGTTTAAATACAAAAGTTAAGTATTATGCTTCAATTGTGCTCTAAACAGAAACATTAATTTCGAACTCTCCCCTGTAATATCAAATAACCTACTGTTGATTTTATATGTCGAGCTTTTCGGCTTGTGTGATAATAAAACTTTTCAAATACACTTGCGATGTTAGGCTGTGTAAGGTGTTAACTTTGGTCAAAATCGCTTGTTCCTACTTTCATCAGATTATTTTGATTATCGATTGCTGATACTTATCAGAGACATTCCGATACAAAAACTATTTAAGAACACTGCCAGATACATAAAGTACATATGTGTGAAATTTCATAAAAATCCGCCCAGATGTTTCAGAATCCATAGGGAACGAACTCGCGAGCACACACACACACACACACACACACACACACACACACACACACACACACACAAACACACAAACACACACACACAAAAAGTTCCTTTAATATAATAGTAGATTTTCATAAATGACTTCTCTAGTAAGCTTGTATTCAAGATGGGTATATTTTCTGATGAAACCATGCTCTATTCTCGACATATGTGCAAAACGAACACACATATCCAAGGAAATAGTTGAATCCTTTGAAAATCACCTCCAGTCAATAGTGGAATGAACCGCGAATAATTAGTAAGATTTAATGCTACTAAGACAAACATCCTTTCCTTTAACAAATATAGAAACCTTTTGAGTCATCGACTACCATAGCTTATGTTATTCAAACTGTTTCGCTTTACATTCCCAAGTGAAATGAATTACCTTAACGAGCTAGAAAATTCTCACACTTGCTTATATCCAATGTCTCTACCACCATTTGTCCATGTATGGAATATTGTTGTTAGATATGGACTAGTGCACCAACCACTCGCTAGACTTTGGAATTCCCTTTCCGCTACCTGCTCCCCTGTCTGTACTGGTATGCAGAAGTTTAAATGTAATGTAAACCAACATCTTGTTCATCTTTCCTAAGCATGTGATGATATTCCTTGGTTGGAGTGAATGTGAGTAAAAAAATTTTTTTAAAAAACCTAAAAAAAAAAACTAACATCTTCTGATGGAACGAGAGTGTCTTACCCCTGTGGATTAAATAAAGAGTTCTGTTTGAAATCCCATGCAGATTTCTAAGTTCGGCAGAAAAATTCCCAAGTTTGGCAAGATACACCTGAAGAAGGTTGCAGGTGGCATCGATCGAAACGTTGTGAAAATAACGTTCAAGATGAGAGTAGTAATCTGAAGACTCCCAATAATATAAATATTTAGGTTTATTTATACAATTTAGTTTAACAGCATACATTTTGTTGGCTCGGATACCACTCAAGTGCAGTTAGAGAGAAAGAGGAGTGGAAGCAGTGAGAGAGATGCGTACAGATGAATCAGAAGAAAAAGAGTAGTTAACATGTGTTGATATATTCAAGAGAGTCTGAAAGTATTTTGTTTATTAATTAACAGCAATGAAAATGTATGTAATATAGAAAATAAAAACCTTAATTAACTGTAGAATTTCCGTTAATTTTGCTAATCAAGAGAAATCTTAATTGAATGTCATAATATGCTCCAGCTGCTACGGCAAATTTTTTAGATTCAAAAGTTGATTTAATAAAACCCCTAATAGAATTTCTTCCTTTTTTTTACATAAACCATTCATTTTTGACAACAATTTGGATCTGATCCTAACGATTTCTTCTCATACGAATCTTTATTTAACCCAATTTCATATATTGTTAGCAGAGATACTTGACGTTTCCGAAGACAATGAATAAAAAAAATTTGAAGCGGCTAAAAAATGTGTGTAACGTCTTTATATTAAAACTTCCATTTCTCTGCATCACCATTTTTCTTTCTCCATCCTCTTTTGCCGTTTTTACACATCTTCCCCCTCATCCTTATTTTACCTCCACCCAACCCATCCCTTTCTATTGAAAAAATATAATGTCAACCGTCCACCTCTCCTTCATATAATAAAAACATTGGAAATGGCTGAAAAACTGACACCCCCCCCCCACCTCTGACGACTCCTGGTCCAGTTTACCACAAATATTGAAGAATGCCAGTCAAGAATATAGCAACTTTGTGGGTATTTGTTTTGTAGGTTTTTAACTTTTAGCTGAACATACACATTCAAAGACAACTATATCTATATACAGGGTGACCCCCCCAAAAACGGGCCCCAACTCTAATTAGGCCCCGTTTCTTAGCGTTTTGTCCGAATGAAATGAAACTTTGGTCATAACTAGTTTATTATATTCAAAACATCACATCAAAACACTAGGATCTTGGCCTTTTTTTCTCCGTTGACTGGAAAATGCCCAGAAAACAATTGAATGTCCTCTGGGTTTTTTGGGTCACCCTGTAGTATATTATTATAGTTTATAGTATTATTATATATATATAATGTATATTATTATAGTTAAAAGTGAAAACATACTTATCAAAGTATTATTATGTACAGCTATATCAAAAACACTTGTAAACGTTTTTTTTTTAACTTTTAAATTTTTTATTTCCCTACTTTGTGGACCAGGTGCGAACGCAGACACTACAATTTTAATGAACCACTGTTCTGCCAGATCAAACATACCCATTCTTGTGTCTCGATACATCTTCTATCATTATATGTAATCAGATTTTTAAAATAATCAACCATATAGGAGCCTATTCGTGACCACACACACAGCTTTATATTATAGATATATATATAAAGTCAACATCATAAAATTTGAAATATAGGCTTTTGTCATTTGTTTGTTATATGCTCTGTAATTACATTGAGCTTCATAAATTAAGGATTAGTATATAAAAAGTGCAATATAATTGAAAGAATCATATTTCCACAGAAATATATACATATATATGCAAGTGTGTTTGATTAAATATATCTATATATAGATAGATATAAATACATAATAGAATTATGAATATATTATTTTCAAATGAACATTTTTGACAATTGATGTTATGTAATGTTACACAGCACGTTGTAGCCTCAGTCGCAAAGTAGACAAAGAATACGAAAGAACTTCAGCTTTTTCCCCATTTTAACAACAACGTTTATTTTCTTATTCTCCCACTATGAATGACTTCTCGTTATGGCTGTGATGTCACTCACCAACGTGTTCATCTTCTCTCACGTGATCTCTCTCTTTTTCATAGACTTTTTCTTTCTCCTTATGATGTAATTTCGCATGCTCTGTTACAGTTAAGTTACAACATTTATATTAATGCATCAAATGTTTACACAAGGTGGAACGATAAAATTGTCGCCCTAGAAAAGACATGATTCCATTTCCATTTGATGAAAACCGGTTTTATTTTTTTTTTTTTTGTTGCAGACCATTCACTACTTGGTTAGTTGTGTACAAATCCCAATAGCGATAGGAGCCTTCTATCACGTCTGAAAGTGACACAATGTTTAACGAGTGAGATCGCAAATGCACCGTTGTACAACTGGTGTTATCTACTTATCCAAGTTATGACAATAAGCCCATTGTCAGCACCCTCAAAATGCATCACTCGATTACCATAGGGACTTGCCCAGGGTCATGAAAACAAAGTTTCTGGCCACGATTATGGTCTTTGTGTGGTAGCAAATGAGGGCCACATCATACCACCTCACATCTTCGAAGTCGGCTTGAAAGTCAACACCAAAGTGTGACTGGATGTGCTAAAGAGTGTGGTGATACTCTGGTACTCCCAGGTGGTCGCTGGCAGACCGTGGGTGTGGCAGCAGGACTCAGCGCCAGCCCACAAGTCCAAAGAGAACCAGGCTTGACTTCAGAAAGAGTGCTACAACTTTGTACCCTTCTCTCACTGGCTCCTCCTCCTCCTCCTCCCTCGACCTGAACCCACTGAACTACTTTGTTTGGTCATACCTCGAGAACATCACCAACATGACTTCTTACAGCACTAATCACACCATTAGCCAAGTATTCACTGAGCTCTCGCTGGCGCTTGTGAAAAAAGCATGCTCTCAGTTCCTGGCCCATACCGAAGTGGTGATTGAGGCTGAAGGTGGCTACATTAAATAGACGTGAGCTCTAGTACATAATCAAGCTACCAGAATTGAGTTTTTCAATAAAAGTTTTAAAATAAAGCTGTAGTTTTGTTTTCTTTAGGGTGACACTTTTATCGTTCCACCCTGTACATATTTTTGGGGGAGGGGTTATATTTTTACAAACCAAAAAACACTCAGATTTTCTACTATCGTTTAGACATGCGATTTGTTCAAAATGTCTTTACCTCTTGAATCTGAAATAACATGTCTGTCTCTAAAATCATGCATTAAATACATTTCATATTGATGTATCCAAAATTATTTACCACCTTATGCCTATCGTCTGATTAATTACACTTTTGTTTAAAAGTGTAATTTCAATATTTAAGTGTCTCCAATCTAATAGGCCCCAATTTATTAGCTAGGCTCCAACCCCTGTCTCATAGCTGCAACGTTGCATTTGTGCCTGTTTTACAAATATTTTAATGCAATGTGCACTTGTGCCACCTCAACGTGCATATCCTCAATAAACCCCTTCCCTGTTGAGGTCCCTAAATGCCAGAAAGCTTTCTACTTAATTAGCTTCATCTCTATGAATAGTTAGACTTTGGAATTCCCTTCTGGCTACCTGCTTCCTGCAGAAGTTCAAATGTAATGTAAACTACTATCAATAATTTCCCACACTCTTTATCTATGCCTAAACCTAAATGCAGATTCCATTAACAAAGCTTCTTTCTTAGAACTGCACGCCTGTAGAACTCTCTTCCGATTGCCTGCTTTCCAACTGATTACAATATGATTGTCTTCAAGTCCAACGTAAACAAGTTCTTGATGAACCGTCCTCCTACGTAATCCAATTTACAAAATTCCCACTACTTATGTTTACTATGCTATAATGTATGCCATTAACCCTTATCCTCTATACTATGCTATAATGTATATCCATTAAACCTTATCCCCGAGTGGCCTCCAAGCCTTGATAAGTGGTGATTCCTTCGTAAAAATCAAAAAACATTGTTAATCTTTCCTAGGCATGCTTCAAAATAGTAGCCGCTTACGTCCAAGTGGCGATATGCCTTGTTAGGGGGTGAACGTAAGTAAAATAAAAATAATAAAATAAAATATAAAAAAAAGTTAGTTGGCAGTAATGCTGAAACGCATTCTACTCGAAATAATTTAGGTGATTGAAGAAGAAATTAACCTTTTAATATCTTAAAACATTTCAAAATGAAGCTTTATATGAAAAACACGTTAGCTGTACTCATCCGACATTGCCTGGGATAAAGTGAAGTTATTGCTTGTTCGAGGTGAAGGTGAGTAAAACAACAACAAAAAAAAATGTGCAGATTTAATTTTGACGATTGTTTTTTGCTAATGTCTGTCCCATTAGACGATTAGATTGATGAGTTTATCTTTCACGCATTCGCATTGCATCATATTCTTTCCTTCTTTTTTTACAACTTATACAAGTGCATCTGCATGCGATAAGGTTGCTTTTATAGGTTGAGGTTAAGATGACCTTGCTTCTAAAAATATTCTCGATTGATGGCAGTTTTGAAATAACGAAATAAGAAGTAGAAAAAACTAAAGAGCGAAACAGGCATTAACTCTGTTGAAATCAACGATAAAAACAATTAAACAGACTTTCAAATATTTTATTTACATTAAATAAATTTGACCCCCCCCACCGCTATTTTTTATTTATTTAATGTGCTATAATTCTTGAAACTTGATATTTGCCCCCCCACCATTTTTTTACTTAATGCGCTATTATTCTTGAAACTAAATATTTGACCCCTTCCCGCCCACACACCATTTTTTTTTTTTTTTTACTTAAGGTGCTATAGTTCCTGAATTAGATATTTGACCCCCATGCCATTTTTTACTTAATGTGCTTTAATTTTTGAAACTAGATATTTGAGCCCCCACATTGTTTTTACTTAATGTGTTATAGTTCCTGAAACATAATCTTTGACCCCACCACCATTTTTTTCTTCACTTAGTGTACTATAATTCTTGAAACTTGATATTATTAGATCAAACTGGTAGAGAATAAAGAAAAGCAGAGGATTAGTACTAGATCCTGTTGTCTGTATCCAATCTGTTGAAATTTTGGTGTGATGCACTGACAGCACCTCCTATACAGATATATATATATATATATATATATATATATATATATATATATATATATATATATATATATATATGTATATATATATATATATATATATATATATATATATATATATATATATATATAAGATTCTAAAGACGAATCAACAGCTTATATCCATAGAAATATTATATAATGCGAAAGATTTTTTGAATGAGTAAATTGTTCATTTACAAAAGTTAAAAGTTCTTGTGTTTGTAGAATGTTCGACGTGTGAAAAAAGACACAATAATTAGAAGTGTGTGTGTGTGTGTGTGTGTGTGTGTGTGTGTGTGTTTATTTTCTGCTCATGTGAATATGCATGTGTCACTTCAGGAGACCTAGTGCATATGCAGTCTTTATGTGTGCGTGAGATTTTTGTTTTTAATGGAAATCGTTCCAACCAAGACATGAAGCCAATTTATGCAATAAAATTTTAAAAAATACTACTTCAAGGTCAAAAACTAGTCAACAATAAGTGTTAAATAGGGAGATTCTAACTCAATTGATAACAGTCCTTCCCCCTTTGTCAGAAACATCATTGTGTGAGAATTGAAGGATAAAATAAGGAAAGTGAATAACAAAGTCCTAAATAAATGCGCACTCTCTATCCCAACCATTATTAATGGGCGTGAGGTGATTTCGTTAGCATCTAAAAAAGTCAACCTCTTTGCAAAGAACTTTGCAACAAACTCAACCCTATGCGATCAGAGCTTCCTCTTCCTGAATTATTTGCTAAGACTGAAAATAATCTGAGTGAGATCCACATATCTCTGTTCATAATATTGCTGCATTAATCAAGAACCTTGATGCTAGCAAAGCAACTTTCCTGACAATATTCCAGTTACAGTACTTAAAATGCTGCAACCGGAACTAGCAATAATTGTGCATATGCAATGGGTATGTTTGATCTGGCAGAACAGTGGTTCATTAAAATTGTGGGGTCTCCGTTCGCGCCTGGTCCACAAAGTATGGAAATAAAAAATTAAAAAATTAAAAAACAACGTTTACAAGTGTTTTTGATATAGATGTACATAATAATACTTTGATAAGTATGTTTTAACTTAAATAGGGATGGTATAATAAAATTGTGGGGTCTGTGTTCGCGCCCAGCCTCCATGGAATGAAAATAGGCACACACTTTAATAAAGACTTTTTATATCTACCTGCGTAAGTATACTTTGATAATTATATTTCAGTTTGAAGAAACATGGTATAATAAAATTATGGGGTGTTCGTTCGCACCTGACCTCCATAGAATAGAAATATGTCACAAAGTTTAACAAGGTTTTTTGATATAGATCCACAGAATATTGTGATAAGTGTTTCAGTGTGAGCAGGTATGGTATAATAAATTATGGGGTTTATCTATTTTTACTTTCATCATATTTTGCTTTGGTTTTGATACCCCCAAAGTCGAAGCTATCTCTTTACAACCCTTCCTTTTCATAACCTATCATACTTTCATAAATCAGAGTCCATTTTCTGTAGGCTGTTTTTGAACTCAGTCAACGACGGGTACTTTTGCTAGTATTTATATATACAGAGAAAGAGTAATAATTATTATGTCTAATGAATGATTTTTATTCAGCATTAAGTTTATTTATTAGAAAGGAATTTGTAAAATGTTTTGGCATGCAAAATTAATGTTTTTTGATAATTCGGTTGTGAACATGAACAAATTGAAGTAATAAAACCTTTACATTCATTCCTTTTTGAAATATTAGAATTAATGTTTATTGTATAAGTGTAAACCTTAAAGATGCCAACTATTGCATCCGATGAACTTCACAATTTTTTCTGCAATCTTGAGAAAAATAAACTCTGGTTTATATCTTACTTTTCAATCAAGTTTTATTTGTGAATGCTCAACAGTCTTGACATTATCTAATAATATGTTCCAAATATTATGTGCTACCAGACCAGACTGTTTGAAGATATTGGCTTCCTGACTTTAAATGCACCAAACATTGATATTTTTCCTTTACCTTAATCATGTCCTACATAAATAAAAACAAAAGTTTTTCCTCTACAAAACAACTAAACCAAATAATTTTCTTCTACAAAACCACTGAACCAAAAAAGTTTACCGCTACAAAACAACTAAACCAAATAGATTTCTTCTACAAAACAATAAAACCAAATTATTTTCCTCTACAAAACAACTAAACCAAACAATTTACCTCTACAAAACAACTAAACCAAAAAAAATCCTTTACAAAACAACTAAACCAAATAATTTTCCTCTAAAAAACAACTAAACCAAATAAGTTTCCTCTACAAAACAATCAACAAAAAAATTTTCCACTAAAAAATAACTAAACCAAAAAATTTCCCTACAAAACAACTAAAGCAAAGAATTTTCTATTACAAAACAACTAAACAAAAACTTTTCACTATGAAACGATTAAATCAAATAACTTCCTCTAAAAACAATTAAAACCAAAAATCTTACTCTACAAAACAACTAATCCAAAGCATTTTCCTCTACAAAACAACTAAACCAAGTAAGTTTCCTTAAAAACAACTA
Source organism: Euprymna scolopes (assembly GCF_053919585.1). Classification (NCBI taxonomy): domain Eukaryota; kingdom Metazoa; phylum Mollusca; class Cephalopoda; order Sepiida; family Sepiolidae; genus Euprymna; species Euprymna scolopes. The sequence goes on from NC_136488.1 coordinate 6,263,552, forward strand.
AGCCAAAAGATTTACTCTAAGAAAATTCTTTGATTTAATTGTTTAATGAAACCAAATAATTTTCCTCTAAAAAACAATTAAACCAAATAAGTTTCCTCTACAAAACAAGTTAACTGAGACATTTTCCTTTATAAAACAACTAAATCAATTAAATTTCCTCTACAAAACAATTAAACCAAATCAAACAAAACTAAAATAAATATTTGACGATATGAATAACTTAAAGTATAAATTTTTTTACCAAGATGACCAGATTTTGCATTAAATAACCTGAAAAGTGTTGATATGCCATAAAACCAAACAATCCAACCAAACACACAAATAAATATTTGAAGATATGTAAAATTTGTAGCTTAAAAACCTTTTCCCCAAATGACTGGATTCGGCATTAAATAACCTAAAAAGGATTGATATGTTTAAAAAAAACAAGCAAATCAAACAGGATCACACATCACCAAAATGTTTTAGCAACGAGTCATTTGAAGTGTCAGCAGTTGCAACCCAACTTGCACATTGTCTGCAAAGGCCAATGCAATTCATCAAGTGTACCAAATAGTTGCAATATCAAAATATGAGATCATCAGTCGACGCTGGCTTGAAAATAAGAATGAACTGTCTGCCATGATCAATACTGAGAACTTGTTAAAAATTTGAGGCAGACTTATATAAACGAAGATGCATTGTAAAGGATTGATAATGCATTTAACAGGATGAAGCAAGCAAAGAGTGTGTCAGAATTATTTTCAATTTTCCGTGTCATATCTTGGTGTGCTTTTCATATGTAACTTTAGCGTATGTCATAAAACTCAAATAGCTTCTTCCCTAGAACAGCTAGACTTTGGAATTCCATTCTTGCTACCTGTCTCTCTGACTGTCCCGACATGCAGAAGTTCAAATGTAATGTAAACAACATTTTGTTAATCTTTCTTGAGCATGGTCCCAATTAGTAGCCCCTTACATCCAAGTGGTGATATGCATTGCTTGGGATGAAGATGAGTACAAAAAAAACCACTGATAAAACAAAGACTGTTGGATATTCATGATCGAAACTTAATGGGCAAGTTATGTATAAACTGATGTATTTGTGCCGAATATGGTTGGGTGGCATAACTTATTTGCTTGTCTAGTTTGTGAACGTGACTAAACACAATAGACTGGAACGCTAAGCACATCTGATACTATCAGACTGCTTTTTGCTGGATTTGAAACCCAAGCAAAATCTTTTGAACCATGTGATTCTATAGATTGAAGTTGAGCTGATCTTTCATAGGTTGGGGTTAAGCTGACCTTTCATAGGTTGAGGTTAAGCTGACCTTCCATAGGTTGAGGTTAAGCTGACCTTCCATAGGTTGAGGTTAAGCTGACTTTCATAGGTTGAGAAGCTGACCTTCCATAGGTTGAGGTTAAGCTGACCTTCCATAGGTTGAGGTTAAGCTGACCTTCCATAGGTTAAGGTTAAGCTGACCTTACTGGTAAGATTCTCACTGTACTGTGAAGATCTATATCTCCATCTCCATCACACAACACATATTTTTGTTTGCTTACATGGTAATAAACTTAAAGCATGTTCCCAAATTAAACTATAGTCTATATTCATTAGATCACATGCAATGTATCTCCAATTACTACAATCATACCATAGCACTTATACTCCATCGATTTGATCATGTATTATGCAAATTAGCATGTATGAAATTATTACAAAATATTTCCTTCGTTTTTGTAAAATTTCATCAATATCATATGTAATATCATACATAATATCGTTGGACATCAATATCCCATGTAATATCCCATGTAATATCATATATAATATCGTTGGACATCAATATCCCATGTAATATCATATATAATATCGTTGGACATCAATATCCCATGTAATATCATATATAATATCGTTGGACATCAACATCACATGTACTAAAATATAATATCGTTTAACATTAATACTTCATTTCTTATTGTTATTGTGTGATGTTTATCTGCCCCATTTGGAATATATCAACTCTTCCAGACACAATGAATACAGTTATGACTAAGTGTTGTGACAGTTATTATCTGCAGCCATGGCCACAGTATCCGACGCAAACTTTTCTAACGTACTATTTCTATAAATACATTCTTAATAGCACCATATTCACTTGATTATTATTGGCCATTCCAGATGACAACGCTTACGTTTTATTTTAATATATATTTTTGAAGTATGAGTTTATTGTAGTTAATGAAATAATTAATGTGCAGCTCACAAGTTTTGATAATTTTTATATAGATGAAGAAGAAAGAACTTGCTTACTAGCATAACGTAAAAACTTACCTTTCTCCCTTTGTGTGCCTAGTGTTAGGCGGAATTTCCATTGGCAGAGATTATTTGTAAGGGATTCTAATGTGTGGAAAACATTACCGCATGGTTACTTTCCTGCTGATTACAACTTGGTCGTTTTCGAAACTAATGTAAAGGTATACTTGTGATAAACTGCTCCATATGTAATTAAGCACAAGTAGTAGATAGTGTGGATCATTGTTAGTGCTCCCATCATGTTCCTCATTTTTCGGCTGACAATTATTTCTATTTCATTAATTCTTATTCTCAAGTGGCTTTTAGCCTTCATAAGTGGTGGCCCTAATAATAATGAAAAATAGTCCACATTGCTACATGATTTTATCACTCAAAGCATTATGTTTATCTTGCAGTTTTATTTTTCATCCATACAAATAGCTAAATATTTTTTTGTTTTAGAAGTAATAACTCGTCGTACGACCACAACGACAAAAAGCTTTCTTCCATTCCTCGTGACTTACAGGAAATAAAATTTCCATGAATAAGGTTTATTTCCAATAATTTCTCATATGTGGAAACACATTACCATGGAATCGCTTTACCATGGTCATCTTCAAATCCAATATCAGCAAACACATGTCATAAATTATTTTCATCAATAAACAAATTTATCCATCCTTTTTAATCTTCTTATAACATTCTTCATCATTTAATTGACAATCTATTTATCTCATCCTTATCCTCGAATTTTTTTTAACCTTGATAAGTGGTGGCTCATTTATATTACAATAGTAACCTTGTCTGTTTGTGGAATAGTCTCTACCAAACTACTGTGTTAATTTTGGGTTTAAAGATTTGAAACTTGATATATAGGGTATTCGGACCTGTAGAACAAAACCGATTTGGTTTTTAGTCTGGAAAATAGCTGCTAATGAGTCAAAATAATTTACATGTGTGCAAATATGCATCTATACATTTCATTTTCAAGTTTGATATGCATGCATCGTTAGCTCAGAGGGTAGGGAATACCACTCGAAAGTTTCTGTTCTAGCTGATGGCACCCAAGTTATTTTTTTTTATCATTATTCTCATCTTGGTTATTGGAAACTACAGCCAAGATGAGAATAATAGTTCAAATAATAAAATAAATACTTATCAATCCTTATCTTAAAAAATATACATCCATCATATCAACAGAAACGGAATGGGCCCGGATTTAGAAAAAAAATTTTTTTTAAATACTCGGCACTATTTGCAGTTTGAATTTCTAACGTTTATGTTCGTTGAGGAAGCAAAAAAAAAAACAACATTTTTCACTATTCACCAATAACATCCAGTGTGAATGCACCTGAACATGATCGGAGGTTACATCGGCCGAAACGTTGTGGAAAAAACAACCAAGATGCGAATAATAGTCCAAATAATCAAAAAAATACTTATCAATCCTCATCTCAAAAATATACATTATTTATTTATCCATAAATCTACAAAAGTGAGAATGTGTGTGCGTGAATACAATTCTTCACCTATGTACTCAACGAATTTTTCATTTTTCTACTTGCAATTTGGTATATAAGGTATTCAGACATGTAGAAAACGTTTTAATCGGTTTTTCATCCGGAATAAAAAAAGGCTGCTTAGAGGTCAAAATTTAAATATTGGTACATGTGAATCATCAGATTTTTATCTGTTTATCAACTGTTTCACTAATGTGCATGCGTGAATCGTTCACATGACTGCCTCCTAATATAAAGAATAAGTAGGTTTGAAAACACTTTTTAAAGAACCTGTTAAGCTGGCCTAATGGTTATTGAACTAGACTCACTGTTTGGGGTTTTGGTTTCGATCTCAACACGAGTATTTTCTTTTTTCTTTTTTATTTTCAAGCAGTGAACTGTTTATAAAAAAAACCATAGTACTCGCACGCACATGTCTTAGATTCTGTGTGAATTAAAATATAATATTTATACATATTATTTTTAGTATAAAAAGAAAAGTGTGAAATAGCATTTTTATCATATTCACACAAATTGAATATTTGCATATAAATGTTCATTTTTGTTTATTTAATGTGTTGGTGGATGTGTTTTGAATGTGAAAATGAATTCAACTGATTAAGCTATTATGAATGTAATTCGAGTTGAAATATCTGTTTATGCCGAGTTCTTATTTTTTAATTTATACAGAAGGTTACAAGAACATCTATTAAATATTTTCATCCATTTTTTTTAATTTTATACAGAAGATTACCAGAACATCTATTAAATATTTTTCATCCATTTTTTTTTAAATTTTAGACAGAAGGTTACAAGAACACCTATTAAATATTTTTCATCCATTTTTTTTAAATTTTATACAGAAGGTTACAAGAACATCTATTAAATATTTTTCATCCATTTTTTTATAATTTTAGACAGAAAGTTACAAGAACATCTATTAAATATTTTTCATCCACTTTTTTAATTTTATACAGAAGATTACCAGAACATCTATTAAATATTTTTCATCTATTTTTTTAAAATAATAATTCAAGTTTATGATGATTGATATAAGCTAGGAAATAACTGGAATAGCTATACCAAAAAACGAAATCGAAAAATTGCCCGACATGAGATCCGAACCCACAATGGCATTGGATGTGAATGTTTTATCGACTTGGTCACTAATCCAACAAAAATATTTAATTATTTTAACCTATTTAAATAAAATTAAATTCTTTTTTACTTTTCCACATCTAAAGTTGACTGATTCTCTAAAATAAATGAATATAAAAGAGAACAACCATAACATTTTTATTAAATTTAAACTACATTTATCAATTTTTTATCAAAATATTTTAGCAATTTTTGATAAAAAAGAAACAAACAATTTATCGAATAGGTGCGATGATTTGATGTGATTATTAAGTCAGCTAAAAAGAAATATTGAAAATGTCAGACCGTGTGTTACTAATGTAATCTTTACATACTTTTAATTTTAAACGATAACTGGAATGAATACATTGAGGACATTGCAAAAGCTGCTGCAAAGAAGGTGGGTTCCCTCTATCGAACTAGAAGATTACTCACACCCGAGAGTATTCTATACCTCTACAAGGCCACCATTCGCCCCTGTATGAAGTATTGTTACCACATCTGGGCTGGTGCATCCACCACTAGCCTCTCCCTCTTGAATAGAGTCCAAAAAGAGTTTTCAATCTAATCGGTCCCACTTTATCAACTAAGCTCCCGTCCCTGTCCCATCGCCACAATATTGCATCTTTGTGCCTGTTTCACAAATATTTTAATGGAATGTGCTCTGATGAAATCGTTGCACCTTTTTTTTTTTTTTTACACAGTGATCACCACTTATCAAGGCCCAGACGCACTCAGGGATAAGGGTTATTGCAAGTACATTACGTTAGTGTGAAGATTTGATGAAGTGTTTACTTAAGGGGACGGTTCATTAGGATTGTGCCCCCTCGACGTACATATCCCGACAAACCTGCTTAGCGATAAAATCGCATCCCTTCAATATTGAGGTGCCTAAATACCAGAAAGCTTTCTATTCTAATAATTTCTTTTTTTTTTTTTTTTTACATGGGGGTCACCACTTATCAAGGCCCGAAGGCCACTCAGGGATAAGGGTTATTGCGTGTACAGTAATCAAAGAGATAGTATTGTAGTAATCATTAGTATTGGCGGTTTTGATAGAGTATCTTACTTAAGGACGCGGTTTGTCAGGAGTTTGTTTATGTTGGACTTGAAGACGTCCAAGTTGTATTTAGGTGGGAAACAGACAAGTGGCAGAGAGTTCCACTGGCGTGCAGTTCTAAGAAAGAAGCTTTGCTCATGAAATCTCCGTTTGGATTTAGGCACAGATAAAGAGTGGGGAAAATTATTGACAGTAGTTTCAGCCAGACGGGTGTTTCTCATGAAAGATTGGCGAGGGGGGACGAGAGATTGGAGCTCAGACGAGCACCTCACTTGGAAATAATGATAAAACAAAGACAGGCTTGCAACGTTTCTTCTGTGGGGAGAGGTTGCAGGGAAGAGAAAAGGGCATCCACCACTAAACCACGAAGTCTGATTTGTACTCTGTCAAGGCAGGATAGGAAGTTTTTAGAACCTCCTGCCCAGATGTGGCAGCAGTACTCCATCCTTGGACTTACTTGGCTTTTATACAGATAGAGAATTGCATTAGTAGTGAGATATCTTCTGGAGCATTAGAAGGATCCCACCATTTTTCCCTTGAAAAGCTAGACTTTGGAATACCCTTCCTGCTACCTGCTTCCCTGGCTGTACTGATATGCAGAAGTTTAAATGTAACATAAACCAACATCTTGTTAATCTTTCCTATACTCCTTACATCCAAGTGGCGATATGCTTTGTTATGGGTGAATGTGAGTAAAAAAAAACTTTTAAAAATAGTTCAAGAACTTCTGATATCAATACGGACATTGGATTAAATATGCTGATTTCAAATCTGCAATTAGCTTGGCTCTGAGGTTTAACTGTGATTCCGCAACTCACATACATACAACTTTGTTTTCTTTATATATAGAAGTGTGCATGTCCCTCTATTATTTAGCATGATTATAACATTGCCAATATTTATGAGTTAAATCAAGAGGAGGTAACTTATCCAAACTTGTCAAGACATGTTCCCACCGTCGTTGTCAGTACTGGCAGTATACACGGGGTGATCAACTAGAGTGCCAACATCTGAGAAATGCGAAATAAACTTGAATCAAATTATAAAAGAAAAATTATTGTTGAGAGTCGGTACAGAATGTTAGTGGGGGTCAGAGGAAAAAATGGGTAGGCTGATGGAAGCCATTGTTAGTGACTCTCCCTCCTGCAAATGAAGGAACTAATTCCACTTTTTGCTTTTCATAATAAAATTACAACATGGAAATTATTTTTCGCAGTATTTTTTGGAGAATTGGGAACTACGCCACAGACAGACAGACAGACACACACACACACACACACACACACACACACTTATGTTTGATGTGATACAAGGTCGGTTTAACATTGGGACAAAACTCAATGCTTTTTCCATTTCATATATATATATATATATATATATATATATATATATATATATATATACACACACACAAGGGACATTTCCAAAAATAATATATATATATATATATATATATATATATATATATATATATATATATATATATATATAATAGAAAAATCTTATTGAACATCATTTCAAACCTTTAAAAAATTCATTCAAAACCTGTAAAAAAGGTATACAGAATTTTTAATTATTTGACAAGGAGTACAAATAAACTCGAAAAATCTTATTCCACGGAGTTTCAAAAAATGCAATGCTTCTCATCAGAGGAAACAGGTTTGCAAAATAGACAGTAAATTTTGCAGATAAGGGCATTAAAAGAAACGACAAAAGATGAATTGAATCATATTGGCATAAAAATGTTTTTAACAGTTTGTGAAAGTTTATAAAGTTTCATAATGATTGCATGATGAAAGCAGAAACAGGGAGAAAGTTGAAGTATAAAAGGATATGCTTAAAACCCACTGAATAAGGAGGTAAAATCCAGGAAGGACAGGTCAAATCCAGTAAAGTCCATTGAGGATCCATAAGAATAGGAAACACACACACACATATATGTGCGTGTATGTGTGTGTGTTTGCGTGCGTGTGAGCGTGTGTGTGGGGGGTGTAAAAAGCTTATTGTTAGGCAATACATTTTGTATATATGCATTTCTAGAGTGCTTGGTACTAATGTATTTATTAATATATTTGTTCCAGAATTCTATTGTTCTGTTATAAAGTATATAATTATGAAATAGATTTAACTTTTGAAATATCAATCAATGGCCATACGAGAAGAAATGTTAAGAAAATTTGCTTCATATTTAAGAGTTCTGTTATTGTAATAAAAATAGATGGATTCAATTTCTAAGTTCTATTAAAAATTGTCAACTTAACATTATCTAAAATATTTTTATTGCAGCCCTTAACAAGGTGGAGACTCTGAACATTGTTAGTTTTTGGTGTCAGAGCTTATATCATGGTTTCAATGTTCCCTCAAACAAATCTCGAACAATTATTCTAACATAAAAGACTATGAGAATGAGGAACATTTAATCTTACCTGTAGTGGATCCACTTCTTTAAAGTATGGCTTGCTTCTAGCTGGGTCATCTCCAAAAAATACTGCAAAAAATAATTTCCATGTTGTAATTTTATTACTAAACATCCTTTCTATTCGAACAGCACATGACGACCTTTCTTTTCCAAGTCCTAAACAGAAATTGACTTTTAACTCTATAGTCACATGATTAAGACAGACTTATTTACTCTGACATCCTTGGCAAAGGTGAGCCTGAGGTCAACACATATCAATCACACTCAAGTAAACTTTGAGGGAATACCATTGCTAACGATTGCTGCAGAGCTGCAGATGAGTCTGCATAACATAACAAAGCAAAGCCAAGTTTCCAGACTAGCTAAGAAAGCAAAAAAATGGGGTGACAAAATAAATACATAACAAATAAATGTTACCAAAAGCAAGATATTTACTATTCTACCTACCTGAATAAGTTTTTTGTATGTTAACTCATGTAAGTGTTTTTTTTTTTTGTTTTTTTTTTTACGTAGAAATACATGTACTGTAAAGCTTGTTGAGTTAGAACGAAAACGAAATCATGATCTATTTTGAGTCCTGATAGTCTTGAAAATTGCTCAAAAATCGATGATTAAACAAAATACTGCTAGGACATTACATTTCCACACGACTGCTGACATTTATTGGATTTGTTTATATCAATATTTTGTTTGATTTTCGAGCGATTATCGAGGCCTAACTATAAGTCTAACTGAACCATCGTTTTGTTTTTCATTCTAACTCTAGCTTTACATTAAAAAATAACAAAAACACTTTAAAATAAGTTAAAACACATAACACCTTATCCAGGTAGGTATAAAAAGTAACTTAGCTTGCCTTTGGTAACAATTATTTGTTGTATATTTATTTTCTTCACTTCTTTTTTGTTTTGTTGGCTATTCTGGAAAATATCTCCAAATTCACTTTGTTTATTTTAATTTTTTGAGTATATATTTATGAATGTTAATGCAAATCCATTATAAGCAGTTTCTTCTCGAGTATTGTATAGTGAAATTTATTTCTGCAGTGTCATTGAAGATGTACTACTCTGTACAGGGATTGAACTGTGGCCTCCTGATCATAACTTTTTTATTTGATACTGTTACGGCACCAAATATTCATATATGTTACGTAGTTGGTGTTAATATATTCGTATATGTTTCGTTGTTCTTATTTAGTGTTCTTGTTTGTATTAGAAAGTCCCAGAGTGATAGACAGTCTTAGGAGAGATTAGAGTCTTAGGAGTGTTCATGTTGTAAGAGATGGAGACATTAACAAGTATATATAAAGAGAGAGACACTTGTACATTTTTATAAACACAAAGTTCATATTAATACAATTTCACTTTACCTTTGTTTTTGTGATGATGATTTTCACAAAGTTCTTATAACATAAATGTACAATACCTTTTCTGTTGAATAACAACACGAAGATGCAGATAAAAAAAAATGAAGATGTTCTTTTTATTATTCCATATGACCGGTCAATGGCTTTGCATCCAGGAATTCAAGTCTTACATGATTTCTTCTTCTAACCTCACTTCCAAGGTTCCATGTCAGCTCTCTCTCTCTCTCTTCTCCCCGACTCTGATCTGACTCTCTTCTGACTCTCGTCTCACTCTCCCTAACCATCTTCGAACTCTTTCCTATATTGAGAAATCACATGTATGTCTGATCAACGTGACCATAACTCACGTGTTATCAACATGCGCGATTTGCACGTTTTTTAAACCATTTCTGACGACTAGGAAATTTCCCATTCTCCTTGTTGTTTTACAAAGGAATTTAACCTACTTCTCTAATTTTGTGACCCATATTTTATTATGCATTCTTTCTAAGAATGTGAATAGTTTTCAACCAAATTTGTATTTATTAAATATTTTAAAAGACTTAGTTCTGGAGGCTTCAACACCAAACAGTGTTCTTGGTTCAAGTGGCATCTCCGTGGAACCAACTACCCAATGAGGCCGTAAACGTTGTAAACCAGCCCACACTTCAAGGCAGCCTTGGACAGATGCTGGTCGGACCTCCACGTTTTCCCCCCTGTATAGTTTCTCTTTGTACGTAGCCCCCTAGATTACCACTGAATTTTTCCCATTGTAAATGGCAATCGCTTGTGCGTTTCTTCTTTGCCAATTGAATAAAAAAGATGTGAAATTCCTAACAGAATGCACTGATAACGTTAGTATGCCAAGTTTAAATCCAGTCGGTTTAATAGCACCATTTAATTATATATTTTGCCAACGCTCACGTGGTTTCTCTAATAACTATGCAGAAGGTTGCATCTTTGCAAATGTACTATAATGCACAATGACTACAAAGAAGTTGTGAGAAAAATGGAAACATGATTGTTGTGAATTAAATGGTCACCAAGTGCTAAATTCATAAAAAATCTGGTGTGAATGAAAACAACATATTCATATACAAAAACAAATCTGTTTAACGAAAGAAATTTCGTCTTGGCAGAATGAAATGTTACTATCTATTTATGTCCCCACTCCACTACAGACTGAATGTCTTCTTCTAAGGTTTCAACCATTGCCTTAAAAATGTGTTTATTCGTTTTTCCCTAAGTGTCTATCATAGTGTTATGCCATTAGCAAATATACGCATCTCAGAGACAATTTTATCAGAGAGATCATTTATGTAATTCATGAATAATAAAGGTCCAAAAATCGATCCCTGTGACACACCTGCGTTTATAACATGTTGTTTTGACGTACGACCATCAAGAACAACCTGGATTTTCTCTTGTCTAAAAGGATTTGGATATATTAAAAATTCGTTCAATAATACAATAATGATTTACTTTTCATGAGAAGACTTTTGTGCCAGATGTTATCAAAATCCTTAGATATATTTCGGGATAAAACAACATATTCACATGTACAGTTCTGACTGAAAATATTTGGAATGAGTAAATCGTTCGTTTAGAAAAGATGTAAGCAATAAAATACCAGGTTGTTCTCGATGGCGTATACAGGAGAATCACATTGATACGCAGGTTCTCGTCTGATCAGCAAAATTAAACAACGATTAGCATGGCCAGTGTCAGATGGGTAACCATTTGGAAATGCTAGGCGCTATATGTAGGAGGACATCAACACCTCCCTACAAAAAACAGCAAAAACCTAATTTTGTAATCTCCCTTTAACTGGAATATAGATGCGACTGGGGACCGTTTGTGAACTTAATATTCTCTTGAAACTTCCTCCTCTGGGGAGAGCTGGTTCAACCTTCCCCTAGGGTGAATGCATCATCATCATCATCATCATCATCATCATCATCATCATCATCATCATCACCATCACCATCATCACCATCATCATCATCATCATCATCATCTGTAAGGTGTAGAAGGCTCAGTCAATCCCGGGCAATGCCTGGTCACCTTACTAGTAAATACGTTTCATATGTTCCCATTTACTTGCTCTCCATGAGGGTAGAGTTAGACACAAGCTCGGCTTTTTATGTGGGGAAAATCCAGCTCCCCCGAAAGGGGCACTCTGGATAGGAACAAAAATAAAAATTCTCAGTCATGAAGGATTTCTCCTCCACTTACCGAGGACAGAAAAGGTGAAGTAACATCAAAACAAATACTACAATACGGTCTTGGCCCAGTCAAATGTTATTAAGAATTTTAAGGTGAAAAACATATCTTTATATGAATGTCTTAGAAACATGGCTTTGAAGGTATTATGTCTGTTTATTAAAAATGTCAAATGTCATAAAGACGTTTCCACAAACTTTTGCCAAATTTTTTAAAAAGTATTGATATTCATTGTTGTATAAAAAGGAGATTGTGACGATTATTACAAGATCCAAGTTTAAATATCAGATTTGAACCCACATTCACATGGATGTAAATAGCATGTTTCTTTACATGGACCGTTGCATTTTTTTTTTTTTTTTTTTTTTGCTAAATAAATTTGATTTGTTTTATTTATGGAAAATGATGCAGTCATCTTAACAGTTCCCAACTACTGCCACATCCATCTTCTCTGCCAAAGAACTATTAGAACATCATCAATTCAGAAAATGCTCTGTAGCAATATAAACGCAAAGCATTATTGTTTTTTAATTTTTCAGATGAGGGTTGGCTATTCATATTATTTGGATTCTTCAGACTACTGTTCTCATCTTGAGTGTTATTTTCATAATGTTTCAGTCGATGTGACCTCTGACCCCCGAGTTGAAGTCATATGTAATTTGCAATTGTATTTTAAGTATCGTCCGTATACTTTTCTGGATGTTGAAGGCTTAATCATCAGAATATAATTGTGAATTACTTAAGACTTTAATCTGCCATGGCTGACGAAATGAGAGCATGCTACTTTCGGTGATTAAATAAAAGTTTTATTTGAAATTTTGTGCAGATTCCCGAGTTCGACGGAAAAGTTTGACATAATACACATGAAGAAGGTTGGAAGTTTCATCGACTGAAAAGTTGTCAAAATAACTCTCAAGATGAGAACAGTAGTCCGAAAAATCCAAATAATACGAAATATGACTGTTGTTAGAATTTCTTGAACATTAATCGAATCAATGAAATCAAAGAATGTAAGATTTACTATGAAATGAAAGTAAGTCTGACGTCCTTCCATTTTGTGTCGGATTAAGAATATTGGTTGCTATTAGTTAAGAGATTGAATGAACTCACAATTATTAGCGTTTAATTTGTATGGAAGATAAACAACATTGTCACAAAAATACAACCCCCCCCACTCCTCAAAAAAAAAACAAAAAAAAACAGTGCAATTAAAACAATTGTAGCAAAAATGTGTATTTCTTAGTAATTATAGTGGTATGTCCTGTGAAATATTACTGGTGTAAAATGTAAATTATTTAGATTTTTGCAACTACTGTTCTTATTGGTGATGTTATTGCTAGTTCTGTCAGCCATGACTAAGTAGTAGTCTTAAGGGATTCTTAATTAATTCTTGGTATCACCTGAGGATTGAACTTTCCACCCAACATAACATAACTGTGCCAACGCACAATTTAATAACAGAATGCAAATCTACTTACTTGCTTCCCCTATAAGGATAGAGTAATAGATAAGGTGGATTTTTAATACAGAGACAATCCAACTCCCTCAAAAAGGGGGACTCTGGATTGTGATAACCATAAAAATTGTCTAAAACCAATTTTAAGTTCCTGTTGGTTTTGGTTTGCTGATTTATGACAATCAATCCTTGTTTGATTTTTTTTTCACTCACGTTCACCCCAAACAAGGCATATCGCCACTTGGATGTAAAGGGCTACTATTTGAGACGATGCTTAGGAAAGATCAACAAGATGTTGGTTTACATTATACTTAAACTTTTGCATATAAGTATAGTCAAGGAAGTAGGTAGCAGGAAGGGAATTCCAAAGCTTAGTTGTTTAAGGGAAGAAATTATTAGAGTAGAAAGCTTTCTTGCAATTTGGGACCTAAACATTAAAGGGGTGTGATTTTGTTGCTAAGCAGGTTTGTCGGAGGTATGTATGCCGATGAGGCACAAGTGCAATAAGTTCATCACAGCACATTCCATTAAAATATTTGTAAAACAGGCAACATTGCAACGATAGGACAGGGGTTGGAGCTTAGTTGAGTGGAACCTATTAAATTGAAAACTCTTTTTGGACCCTATTCAAGAGGGAGACACTAGTAGTAGATGTACCAGCCCAAATGTAGCAACTCTACTCCATGCATGGGCGAATGGTGGCTTTGTAGAGCTACAGAATACTCTCAGGTGTGGGTAGTCTTCTAGCACAGTAGAGGGAACCCACCTTCGCAATGTCCTCAATGTATGTATAACATTTTCTTTTTTACAAAACAGTCCGTGATTCCTGATTGGATGTGTAGTGATTGTTTTACAGTCTGTTTCCTCTTCGAATTCTGCGCAATTGCTTTGAAGTATTGCCACTGATATTGGCTGCTGTAAGTGATTATTATAGTGGAACAGTGCATTTATCCTTGTCTAATTATGTGCAATTAATGAATTGCATTGTTGATATAATTACTTGTGCCTTATGAAATTGGATCAGTTGAAATATGTTCCATTTTGCATTACTGGGTTAGATAGGCCAAAATTAGAAAAGCAAAAAGATACTCCCATATTTGTTACATTATAAAACATTTACTGGTTAGTATGATGAAAAGGTGATTACATAATTTATACACTAGGCATACCCATAATGCATTGCATCAAAACAATTAATGCAGACGCTAATTGTTGCTTGATTCCATTAAAAATTAAATTAACTGTGATATACGAGGTGCCTTCAATAAGTTTCCAGACTTTTTTCGTCTGCACACTTCTATTGATAGGACACACATGAAACTCTAGTCCCCTTCGAAGTAATCTCCTCCAGCTACAATGCACTTGTTGTACTGTACCAACAACTACTGGAAGGTCTCGTGGAAGTTCTCTTATGTGAGCATGCCAATGACCCTTGTCACAGTCTCTTTCATCTCCTCAATTGTCTTTAAGGTTTTCCTTGAGCTTAGGGAATAAGCAAAAGTCACAGGTAGCAAGGTCTGGACAAGGGAAGGGGGCTGTCTTGATTCCCATGAATCTTCTCAGAGGACCCATGGGATAAACTTTGCACAAATCTTCTGCATCTTCAGTTCCTCACAAATAATTGTGTACAGTTCCCACACTGATATCAAACTGTGCCATTATTGTCTCTAGACACACGACAGTCCTTATCGATGAAATTCTTTATTTGATCAATCAATTCTGGTGTTCTGACTTCCATACTTCTCCCACACCTCTCATTATCCCTGCCATCCTTGAATCTCTTATGCCACTCAACAACTGATACTCGATTCATGCAACATGGTTCAAAAGCAGATTGAAGCATTCAATACGTTTTTGTGGCATTTTTTAGTTTAAAACAGAATTTTATAGCATATCCTTCTTCTAAATTATTCTCACGTACAGATTGCATTTTTGAAATTCGCAGCTGTGACAATCAGGCTTTAGTAGGATGTATTCCAATTTCTGCTGCAGCTGTTCATTTGAACCTTAAATCACAAAAACTGGACAGTCGGGGTCTTCAGAGCTAAGTTAAACAATTCTTATCCATAACTGTTAATCTATTTTTGTCTTAATAATGCCTACATTTGTGTATTATAAATATATATATATATATATATATATACATATATATATGTATATATATATATATATATATATATATATATATATATATATATATATATATATATATATTTTCTTATTGCAGTTTGGACTTAAAACTCGAAACATCTTAACTTTACTTATCCTGTTTTGCTATTTTTCTTGTTTTTAAATCTTTTTTGTCAAATATGCCTGCTACTACTCTAAACCAGTCCTTAAATGATATTCTCCAATCCAAAACTATAAGCCGACTTTTTTTTTTTTTTTAAATGGAGAGTAGATAATGCAGTGGATGTGTTATCGGCAGCTCCAGTAACTATCGCTTCTCATTTTCTGTCCTTCAGTCCTCATTTCAAATGAGTGATTTTTCTGATAAAGGGTGAAGAAAAAGCTGCTTCCCAGGTTGGCAGTACTTCGTGAATAGTAGTCTGAGATGTCGCAAATTTTCTGTCTCTATGTCTATCCTTGCGGCCATGTCACTAGTAAGGGTGCTGGAGGTAAACGTTTTCATCTGGGCTGACGTTAACTGCCTGATAGTCAGGGACCCGAACCTTGGATAAACCACAAAGGAGGCTGTCCTATCAGCAGGTGCAAAGTACTGGGGCTGCTGTATTGCCATTTGGTGAATGGATTCTGAACCATGCAGTAGTCTCTGGCGGGGCCCCTCGATGCCATACTAGTGGGTAATTGTCACGGCTTTATCTTATGTGCTACAAAAAAAAAAAAATTCCTGTCTTTTCTCTCTTACTTTCCCTCTCTGTACTGCTCTGACCAAGTATGCTGACCTGTTCCACAAATCCTCAACATGAAATATCTCAAAAAAGAAAACACGAATAAACCTAGAACCCCATCCTCCTATGTAGACCCCTCTTACCATGTCTCCTTCTCCAACGTCAGAGGTCTACGTTCCAACCTTCCAGAGGTTGAAACCCAATTACAGGAGACAAAACTAGACAGATTTCTAAGCAAAACTGGCATAGGGCCGACCACCTCCCTAGATGAATTCATAATTAAAGGATACTCTAACTTAACACCTAAATCTGACCCCCAAGATCGCCATAGGCAAGGAATATATGCCTGCATTAAAGATGGCTTCCCGTGTGGCAGGGATATCTCCAGAGAAGACCCTAATTTACCTTATATGTGCTTTCGGGTTGCACTTGCTTACACCACCACATTTATATTTGCCCTCTATCGCCCCCACAACAGTGGAGTTACTATCTTTAAGAGTATATCTGAGAAAATTGACCACATCCTGTCTGCTCATCCCGTGGCTAACATTCATATTGGCGGTGACTTCAATGTCCATAATGTGGAATGGCTGACCCACTCAAATAAGACAGATGATGAAATGGGGTTCAGTCATGATTTTGCCATTGCCCATGACCTCACTCAGATTGTTTGCAAGCCCACCCGTGTGCCCGATACTACTGGTCAGTACGCAAGCCTTCTAGACCTTTTTCTCTCGACTTCCCCTGAGCTATGCTCATGTGGCGTTCTATCACCTCTGGGATCCTCCGACCACTCCATTGTATCAGTTAAGATAAAAATGAAATATAATAAGTCTACAAACGTACCCCTCCACCATACTGTATACTAATAGTCTGTGGCTGACTGGGATAGCTTCCATACATTCATATCTGATCTACCTCTGCATCCCATGTTTAAAAAGGAAGTGCCCTCTATAGTATCAGACCTGACCGAATGGTTACTTGGAGGCATTGACCACTTCATACCATCCAAAAAATTCCAACAAAAACCTAACAGCCAGCCATGGTTCTCCCCTGAATGTGCTGCTGCTATCGTGTACAGAAATCACTTTTTCCATAGCTACCAACGTAATAGATGCACTGAGACTAAAGCTGCTTTCAGGACCGCCAGCAACCACTGTAAAAGAGTAATAAAAAATGCAAGAGAGCTATATGCTCAATCCGTTAAATCCAAAGTAGCTGAGCAGCGGCTTGGTTCCCACCAGTTCTGGCAAATAGCAAATAGGATCCTGAACAGAAGTGTGCATTCTATCCCAACCATTATCAATAGACCAGAGGTCATCTCGTCAGCATCCGACAAGGCCAAACTATTTGCCAAGAACTTTGCAGCAAATTCTACCCTATGCGACGAAGGCCATCAACTCCCCATATTTCCTCCTACAACACACAACACGCTAGGTAACATACAAATAGTTGTGCCTGAAGTCGCCAAGCTAATCAAGAACCTTGATTCCAGTAAAGCAACTAGCTCTGACGGGATTCCAATTATAGTGTTACAAAAGCTACAACCAGAACTTGGCTCCATACTTACCAAACTGTTTAAGCGTTGCCTTAAGGCGAAGTGCTTTTCAACACCCTGGAAAACCTCATCAGTATGCTCTGTATTTAAGAATTCAGGTGATAAGCCATCTCCCATTCAATACAGACCAATAAGTCTCCTGTGTGTCATGAGTAAGTTGCTGGAATCCATATTAAATAGAGAAGTAATCAACCACCTTAGCAGACATAACCTTCTTAGTGACACACAATATGGTTTCCGTTCTGCTAGATCTACAGCAGACGTGCTAACGGTTATATCTCATAGAATTAGTGAATCTCTCGAGAAAGGCTTAATTTCTAGGGCAATTGCTCTTGACATATCAAAGGCCTTCAATAAGGTATGGCATAAAGGCCTACTTCACAAGATTTCCAGCTACGGTATGACTGGAAATGTTTTCTCTATCATTAAATCATTTCTCTCCGATAGGCTCATAAGAGTAGTGGTTGATCGGCAGTATTAATGCTGGAGTCCCTCAAGGGTCCAACTCTCTTCTTGATCTACATCAATGATCTCCCAAAACACATACTAAAATCATTCTTTGACATCTATGCTGATGACACGACTATCTATGGCAACACATCAAAGGCCGTAAATGACCAAGTTCTCTAGGATCCTCTCTCCTCAGATCTTGAGCGCGTGATACAGTGGGGGAAGAGGTGGCTGGTTACCTTTAATGCATCTAAGACCAAGCTCCTATCATTACATCATAAACGCTCTGATCCCCATCTTGGCATGGGTTGAAATGAATGGCTCTCGTCTAGGGGAAGCCCGATTTTTTGATAAGCTTCTGGGTTTGACCTTTACTCCTGATCTGAAATGGAACACATACATCAAGTGTGTGGCCAATGTCACTGGGAAAATGGTGGGATCCTTCTACCGCTCCATAAGATATCTCACTAATGATGCAATTCTCTATCTGTATAAAAGCCAAGTACGTCCAAGGATGGAATACTGCTGTGCCACATCTGGGCAGGATCTGCTAAAAACAGCCTATCCTGCCTTGACAGAGTACAAAATAGACTTCGTGGTTTGGTGGGGGATGCCCTTTTCTCTTCCCTGTTGCGAGCCTGTCTCTGTTTTATCATTATTTCTTGGCAAGTGCTCGTCTGTGCTCCAATCTCTGGTCTCTCTCGCCAATCTTTCACGAAAAACACCCGACTAGCTGAAACCACTGTCAATAATTTTCCCCACTCTTTATGCGTGCTTAAATCAAAATGTAGATTCCATGAACAAAGCTTCTTTCTTAGAAATGCACGCCTGTGGAACTCTCTGCCGCTTGCCTGTTTCCACCCCCAACTTCAGCTTGGATGTCTTCAAGTCCAACACAAACAAATTCCTGATGAACCGCCCCCTTAAGTAATGACGCTTTATCAAATCTCCAATACTAACTATTACTACGCTACTATCCTATTGATTACTGTACACACAATAACCCTTATCCCCGAGTGGCTTCTGGGCCTTGATAAGTGGTGACCTCCATGTAAAAAAAAAAAAAAAAAAAGTCACCGTAAGATGTATTGCAATAATATACTGAATATTAACAATATTGGATAATATTAAATGCCTGTACAAAAAAAGTCTGGAAACTTACTGAAGGCATCTCGTTCATGTCTCTCAAAATTTCCAGTACTCTCCACCTCTTTTGATAACCTTGGCAAATGATTCTGCATTATCACAACAGCTATTTACCATTGATTTACTAATAGCAACAACCATTGATTTTTGGGTGGCAATAAACTTCCCTCAGGTCCCAGCACTCTTTACACTTATCCAATGGAGGTCTGGTTAGTGCTCTCTCTTCTCAGTTCTTCTATTCTTGATGAGCCTTCATGATTATTTTATTTGGTATCAGCCAATGCTGATGCCTTTTCTTTTGGTAGTAGTAGTCTTAAGGAATTCTCAAATAAGTGTGGGCGGGGGGGGGGATATTTTTTATAATATTTCTGTCAGTTTCAGTTCCCTTGGGTTCACATGCTGTTTCTTCCATCTTTTTCTTTTTTTGCAGTTTTCATATGGTTGGTTAGTGTTAGTAGCTTATGTGACTTGGTTTCTGCATTTGAGGGTTTTCCTTAAGATTTCAATTGTTTTAATTATTATCGTCTCTCGTATCGTCTCAGTCTTCCCCTTGATTCCAATTTTTCCCAGTCTTTTTTCCATCGTTTTCGAGACTATCCATAGCGTTCCTGCAATTATTAGTATTAAACTTACTTTTTTCATGGTTCACAATCCTTTTGATTCGTTGGCAAGTTGTGTGTGTGTGTGTGTGTGTGTGTGTGTGTGTGTGTGTGTGTGTGTGTGTGTGTGTGTGTGTGCATGTGTGTGTGTGCGTGTGTGTGTGTGTGTGTGAGGACACTTTTCAACCTATACACCCCATTAATTTTTAATCTACCTACTTAAAATTTAGGATATAGCTTATTCAGACATGTGAAAAACCTTTTTAATCGAATTTTATCCAGAAAAAGGGCTGGTAAATGATCAAAAATTAAAAAAATTGGTACTTGGGAGTCCTTGGGTTTTATCTGTTGGTCAACTGCTTATGAATGCGCGCGCATCCGTGGCTGTGAAACATGACAACTTCTTTATATCAAGAATATCTAGGTTGGAAAACGCTTTGTAAAGGATGTGTCAAGCTGGTCTAATGGCTATCATACTTGAATCACTCTTTAGGTTTTGGTTTCGATTTCTGCTCAAGTATATGTTTTTTACTTACAAGAAGTGAACTATTATTATTATTATTATTATTATTATTATTATTATTATTTACTCACTATGAGTAGTAACAAACGACATCATCGAAGATTGCTCTTTGAGAACAACTTGTGGTGTTTTTAGTGACAACAAGTCTCCTCACATTTCCAGTACTCTCCACATCTTTCGATAACCTTTGCAGATGAATTTGCATTATTGTAACAGCCTACTGATTTCTCGTTGGCGGTGACCATTTGTCTTCACTGGAACTTGGGTGGCAATAAATTTCACTTTTTTTCTATACTAATCCTTTTTTTTTTTTTTTTACACGGTGGTCACCATTTATCAAGGCCCGGAAGCCACTCAGGGATAAGGGTTATTGCAAGTACAGTACATTAGTGTGGAGATTTGATGAAGTGTTTACTTAAGGGAGCGGTTCATTTGGAATTTGTTTACGTTGGACTTGAAGACATCCAAGTTGTAGTCAGGTGGGAAGCAGGCAGACGGAACAGAGTTCCACAGGCGTGCAGTTCTAAGAAAGAAGCTTTGTTCATGGAATCTACGTTTTGATTAAGGCACAGATAAAGAGTGGGGGAAATTTTTCACAGTGGATTCAGCTAGACGGGTGTTTTTCGTGAAAGATTGGCGAAGGGGGACCAGAGATTGGAGTTCAGACGAGTACCTGCTATGGAAATAACGATAAAACAAGGATAGGCTCGCAACGTCTCTTCTGTGGGAGAGAGGTTGCAGGGTAGAGAAAAGGGCATCCCCCACTAAGCCACAAAGTCTATTTTGTACTCTGTCAAGGCAGGATAGGCTTTTTTTAGCAGCTCCTGCCCAGATATGGCAGCAGTACTCCATCCTTGAACGTACTTGGCATTTATATAGATAGAGAATTGCATCATTAGTGAGATATCTTCTGGAGCGGTAGAAGGATTCCACCATCTTTCCAGCGACCTTGGCAACAGACTTGATGTACGTGCTCCATTTCAGATCAGGAGTAAAGGACAAACCCAGAAGCTTGTCAAAACACGGGGCTTCTCCTAGATGAGAGCCATCCATTTCAATTGATGCCAGATGGGGATCAGAGCGTTGATGATGTAAAGATAGGAGTTTGGTTTTAGATGCATTAAAGGTAACCAGCCACGTCTTCCCCCACTGAACCACGCGCTCGAGATCAGAGGAGAGAGAATCAGAGAGAACTTTGTCATTTACAGCCTTTGATGTGTTGCCGTAGATGGTCGTGTCATCAGCATAGAAGTCAAAGAATGATTTAAGTATGTGTTTTGGGAGGTCATTGATGTAGATCAGGAAGAGAGTTGAGCCCAGGATTGACCCTTGAGGGACTCCAGCATTAATACTGCAGGCCTCTGATTTTTGTCCATCGACCGCTACTCTTATGAGCCTATCGGAGAGAAATGATTTAATGATTGAGGAAACATTTCCAGTCATACCGTAGCTGGAAATCTTGTAAAGTAGGCCCTTATGCCATACCATAAGGCCTTTGATATGTCAAGAGCAATTGCCCTAGAAAGGAAGCCTTTGTCAAGAGATTCACTAATCCTGTGAGATATAATCCTTAATTTATGGAGCTCAATATAATTACAGAGCATATAACAAACAATTGACAAAAGTCTATATTCTAAATTTCATGATGTTGACCATCTTACAATTTATTCCTTTAATTATGTTGACATTTACAATTCTTGACAGTAACTTTTTTGTAGCGCAAAATCATTCATTTAATTATTATATCAATAAATGAATCTATTTTGCCCTTAACTCATCAGAAGAAATAGCCACTAATAATCAATCAACATAAAATAAAATGCATGATTACAAAATCTGAAAATTGGAAGAGAAGTTGCAATTACTTTTTATTTTATTTTTTATTACACCATTTTTATATATATATATATATATATATATATATATATATATAGTAAGTTATAAAATATATATGGCGATTAAGCTACACTGAATATTCTGCGTTTCATCCACTATGGCGATTAAGCTACATTGAATATTCTGCGTTTCATCCACTCTAGGATTCCTCAGGCTTATGCGCCTATGTCTAAGGAGTCCTAGAGTGGATGAAATGCGGAATATTCAGTGTAGCTTAATCGCCATATATATTTTATAACTTACTAACTAGCTCTACATACGTATTGAGCACTTTTGAAGTAAATACTTAAAGTTTGCACATAAATTTATATTTTTGTATATTAATTTTATGTGAGTAAATGAAGTAGTTATATATATGTGTGTGTTCATGGGGAAATATGCTTTTCCAATTATATTTCACCTTTCATTTATACCAATCGTGTAATTTATGAAGCTCAATGTAATTACAGAGCATATATTATTGATGAAAATTCAAAGATGTAAGAAATTGAAAAATGATTGCAACTTCTCTTCCAATTTCGGATTTTGTAATCATGCCCTTATTCCTATATTTTCTTTTTAAAGTTGATAAAGTCCTTAAATTAAAAAATTGACATGAAAATTACATGAATGATTCTGTTCTATGAAACAGGTGCTGTCAAAAAATTGTGCATTTCAACATACTTAAAGAAAGAAACAGTGAGATCGTCAACATCTTGGAATATAGAGTTTAGTCATTATATATATATATATATATATATATATATATATATATATATATATATATATATATATATATATATATATATATATATATATATATATTCCAGGTTGAAAATATTCTAAAGATTAGAATCATTGAAGTCCAACAAGGGTCGTTGACAGTGCTCAATCCAAGAGAGCAAATTTATAGTTTTTATTTTTTTATGTAAATACAGTCATATCTTGTTATGATGCGCAAAGTGTTTCAATTATTATTGATCTGATCAGGCAAAAAAAAAAATTCTGAAAACCTTTTTCTAATTTTAGAGGAGAAAATATTCTGCCATGTCTAATGTATAGCATTGTTTACTTATATATATATATATATTAATGTTTTTAAAATATATTATATATTTTAAAAATATTATATCTTATAAATAATAAAAATAATACATATACCATGTGAGGGTACCAAATTGGTTAAAGGAAAAATTATTCCCAACTCACATTTAGGTAAAAATGCATTTTCATAAATAATTGAATTCATTCAAAACATATCGCTAAAACAAAAACAAACAACATCTCTCTCTCTCTCTCTCTCTCTCTCTATATATATATATATATATATATATATATATATATATATATAAGGTTGAATGAAGATCAACAATATTCCACCCTCTCATACTTTATTGTCATCGAAATCGGTGAAATCGCCCATTTTTTCAATCAAAATGGATTGATTCTCTGTTCTAGTCAGGGACCCTCCTCTGCCCCCCCCCCGCTGTGTACGAAGAGGAAGCTTCTCATGCCTCCCTGTCTACAAAACATTGTCTAATTAGGAGATGGTTATTGTCGTTGCTCTGTTTGTCACACTCTGCCTTCACAATCGTCACTTGACGGATCTGTAGCAGAGCAATTCCAGACATCTTGTAGACAGATGGTCGTTTTCAGGTTGCTGGTAATCGTCTTGCATGCCTTGTTGACATAGAGATGATTTTTTTTTAAAATTTATATGGGCATCAAGGCCAAGAGGGCACTCGAGGATAAGTTAAAGACATGTAGCAAACTTTCCTGTGGCATCCCTGTTAATCTTTTGAGAGACCAGTTGTTACACTACACCTATATCTGCCAAAAAAATACTCAAATACTATTTGGCAGTTAACTTAAAGGACCTTTTCAGAGCAGGCCAGAAGAAATAATAAATTTCCTAAAACATGCTAATCTCCACAACAAAACACATAAAATAAAAACAGATTTAAAAACCTTAAAAACAAAACCAAATAAACTTTTTCTTAGCATTAAATGATCCACAGAGGAAAACTTGGATGCTTACTTGGCACAGTCCGCGAGTGTGTAAGGACTCTCTGTACAGAGGTTTGTCAGAATAACCTAGCATGAGGATGAGAATAATCTCTGTATTTATAAAAGTGTGTGTTGTGTGCGTGTGTGACGACACTTCTCAACCTATATATGCAACACGTTTTTGATCTAGGGACTTAAAATTTGGTATAAAGTGTATTCAGATATACATACTATTGACTAATTCGCAAAGCAACAAGATCTCATTGTTTTACTGTTGAGGTCCTCTAAATGCCGGAAATCCTTCTACTCTAATAATTTCTTCCCTTGGATTGTTAAACTTCTGAATTCCCTCTCTATCTCCTGCTTCCTTGACTGTACTGCAGAAGCTTAAATGTAATTTTCCATTTTGTTAGATACAATCTCGAATCGTAGCCCCTTATGTCCCAGTGGCAATTTGCTTGTTTGGGGATGAACAAGAGTAAGAATGTTAGATGGGGAGTATGAGGGGATATATAAAACAGCCCATGGATATAGGTGTAAATGACAAAGAAATCACGTTTTAGCGTAGCGCGATGTGAAGGGTGCTATTGATCTCTGAGTACTAACTGAACCTAAAATTGAACACTGAAACAAAAACTAAAATTTAAAAATGATATAAAGGTCTTCTTTTTTTTTCTTTTTTACAAGGTAGTCACTACTTATCAAGGCCCTGAAGCCACTCGGGCATAAGGGTTATTGCGTGTACAGTAATCAATGGGATAGTATCGTAGTAATCGTTAGTATTGGAGATTTGATAAAGTGTCTTACTTAAGGGGGTGATTCTACTTCACAAGATTTCTAGAAATCTCCTCTCAATTATTGAATCCTTTCTCTCTGTTAGATTTAAAAGAGTAAATTTCAATGGTCAGAAATCAGAAACTCATAGTATAAACGCTGGCGTTCGTCAGGGTTCCATTCGAGCCCAATTCTCTTCCTGACCTTCATCAATGATCTTCCAAATCACATTCTTAAATCATTCATAGACATTTATGCAGACCATCTATGGCAACACCCCAAAGGCCAGCAACGTATCAAGATCTTTCTGATTCTCTCTGTTCTGACTTTGAGCATGTGGAGCAATGAGGAAAAATTTTATTGCAACTTTTGATCACAAATGCTCTGATTACCACCTGGCCACAATTGAATTGAATGGCTCTCATTTTAAGGAAGCACCATGCTATGACAAGCTTCTGGGACTGACTTTCACTCACGATCTGGAATTGAACACGCACATCAAATCTGTTGGTAAGGTTGCCAGGAAAATGGTTCAATCATCTACCGCTCCAGTAGGTATCTCAATTAATCCTTTACTTGTAAAAGAGCCATAAAAGTTCTAAGGTGGAGTTCTGTTGCCACATCTGGTGAGCAGCTGCTCAGAGAATTCTTTCCTGCCTGGATAGGGTACAAAACCAATTTCGAAATCTAGTTAGCAAGGACCTTTAATTTTCTCTACCTTGTTACCTCTTTCTCACAGAAGAGACGTTGCGAGCCTATCGCTGCTCTATTGTTATTTTCATGGAAGGTGCTCAACTGAGCTTCATGCTCTGGTCCTCCCCTGTAAGGCATTTGCGGCAAACATCTAACAAGCTACAAACACCATCGGCAATTTCCCTTGTTCTGTATATGTGAATCTAAATCTAAATGAAAATTCCATGAGCAGAGTTTCTTTCCTAGAACTACTTGCCTGTGGAACACAATACTGCAGAGCTGCTTCCCAGCTGATGATAACATGGTTGCTTTCAAATCTAACATAAACAGCTTTTTGACGAGCCGCCCTCGAAAATATATTTATTTATCCAATTTACACCATCATCGATCATCACTTTTTTGTTACGATTTATTTTGAAATGTTCAGTTTTTTATTTCTTATTTTACTTTTATTTTGAAAGTGTTCAGTTTTTTATTTCTTATTTTACTTTTATTTTGAAAGTGTTCAGTTTTTTATTTCTTATTTTACTTTTATTTTGAAAGTGTTCAGTTTTTTATTTCTTATTTTACTTTTATTTTGAAAGTGTTCAGTTTTTTATTTCTTATTTTACTTTTATTTTGAAAGTGTTCAGTTTTTTATTTCTTATTTTACTTTTATTTTGAAAGTGTTCAGTTTTTTATTTCTTATTTTACTTTTATTTTGAAAGTGTTCAGTTTTTTATTTCTTATTTTACTTTTATTTTGAAAGTGTTCAGTTTTTTATTTCTTATTTTACTTTTATTTTGAAAGTGTTCAGTTTTTTATTTCTTATTTTACTTTTATTTTGAAAGTGTTCAGTTTTTTATTTCTTATTTTACTTTTATTTTGAAAGTGTTCAGTTTTTTATTTCTTATTTTACTTTTATTTTGAAAGTGTTCAGTTTTTTATTTCTTATTTTACTTTTATTTACTCCAAACAAGGCATATTGCCACTTTGATGTAAGGAGCATATTTACAGGCACACTATGTAAGGCGTTGCACAACAAGATATTTGTTCATATTACATTTAGATTTCTGCATGTTCATACAGTCTGGGAAGCAGAAAACAAAGAGATAATTATATAGTCTAGCAGTCAACAATGAAGAGGTGAGATTTTGCTGCAAAAAAACAAGGATGCAATGTTGTGGCAATGGAACACACATTGATAAGGTAGGATCGAACCTCTTTGTTGGATCCTGTTAAAAAGGGAGAGGTTATGGCTGATGCACTAATCAGTGGTTGAGAAGATTTCTTGTAATTGTTTAATGAAAGAAGCTTAGTCTTAGTAGCATTAAATGTTACCATCCATTTTCGTCCCCATTCCACTAGACTGGAGATCATTTCCTAAAGTTTCAGCCATTGCCTTGGTTATGTGTACATTCGTTTTAGCCTCATGTCTATTACAGAGTGAAGTATCATTAGCAAATATACCCATCTCGGGCACAATTTTATTAGGAAAGTTGTGTATCAGTTGTGAAAAAGTGTGATGTCCACAAATCATAATAAACAAATGAAATTTTTTTTTTTAAGTGATTATTTGTTCTCACAAATAAATAAAAGCCTTAGTTTTGCTACATAATCAGTTGTTGTTAGCGAGTTGGACCTAATGAAGTTGAAAACTATGTAGAATGACGCTCTGGCCATTTCAAGTTTAAATCCAACCGATTCCATAGCACGACTTTCACTTATAGATATTGGCAATCTTCATATACCTCACATATCCACACTAATTACCTCATGATCATAGTGTTTTCTCTTTTAACAAAAATATAGGATGATCCCTAAATAAAAAAAAAAAACAGACGCACACAAACTTTATTGAATTTTATCACTTTTATAAAATTTCCATAAACTTTTTATGATAATTCTTCAAAGTTATCTTGATTGATTTGCATAAAATTCATCTTCATCTAAAATATGCTCCAAATGTTGGAGGCAAACTCGTACGTGCCATCACTGAGTTCCACGCAGCATCGATGTTTCATTCTTTTCTAACATATCTAACACTCTCCTACCCGAATACGTGCGTTTAGAATTAAGATTTTGCACAGTTCCAAATTTTGGAAAGCAATCAAACAAAAGTATTTTTTTTTTTTTTTTTTTTACACAGTGATCACCACTTATCAAGGCCCGGAAGCCACTCAGGGATAAGGGTTATTGCAAGTACATTAAGTTAGTGAGGAGATTTGATGAAGTGTTTACTTAAGGGGGCGGTTCATTCAGAATTTGTTTACATTGGACTTGAAGACATCCAAGTTGTAGTCCGGAGGGAAGCAGGCAGACGGAACAGAGTTCCACAGGCGTGCAGTTCTAAGAAAGAAGCTTTGTTCATGGAATCCGCGTTTTGATTTAGGCACAGATATAGAGTGGGGGAAATTTTTCACAGTGGATTCAGCTAGACGGGTGTTTTTCGTGAAAGATTGGCGAGGGGGGACCAGAGATTGGAGTTCAGACGAGCATCTGCCATGGAAATAACGATAAAACAAAGACAGGCTCGCAACGTCTCTTCTGTGGGAGAGAGGTTGCAGGGTAATAAGTATTGTAAAAACATTTCCTTTTCAGAGTATTTTCAAGTTAGATTCAGTTTTTTCCGATATTTTTGTTTATTAAAACGTTAGAATAACTTTTAAAATTTAGTAATCAAGCAATAAAATTAATTTTTACTTGATTAAATAATTCGAAATAAAAGAAAACATTTTTGTTTTAATTTAATTTTTATTGTGCAATAATTTATATCAGTTTGAAATATTTTACAAAAAATATTGACCATTTTGGTAAAAAAAACAACAAAAAAAACCCACTGATATCAGCCCACTGCTACAAATTCAGAATAGGGCCATGTAAGCAATAACAAGCAAAAATAGTTCAGGGAGACATATCTTACAGGAGAACCCATTTTTATTCAACAAAAAAAATACTAATTTTTATTTTCTATTTTTCAACCTGTGTGAATTATTTACTAATTTTCTCTTTTCTCTTTTTCAACCTAGGTGTGGATTACTGCTGGAGATTAGTATCTCCAAGTCTATTCCATGAGTGAGGGATCCCTATTACAATGGAAGGAATGGACATGTTGAGGTTACATATGATGGAGAAATGTACTGGTGCTCAGAAGAGGAAACAGATGTCTCGCCGTTATCAACCACGACCAAAACTAATGTTTGATGATGACGATGATGATGCTACTCCACTAAATCTCTCCATTAACGACTCTAATAATTCTCATTCGATTTCATCTGCAAATACAGTTAAAAGGGAAACCCAAGACAATTTGGCATTCTCAAAGGTTTTGATGACTAAAAGGCCACCTAGCACAAACTCTGCTGTGATCACTGGTAACCACTCTGTCGGACATGAATGCCTGAAACCTTGGAGTGAAAATGGCTGTGATATTTCTACAAGGATTTCTTCGGGTGAATCTCCAAGGAATTCTCTTCAATACTCTCAAACCAACGACTCTTCTAAAGAGATTCCGAAATATCGGAAACCACATAAGCACACCATTGAATCCTTGCTGGAAGAAGAGAAACCACATCAAAAATCGGATATTTTCCCCCACAGTCCGGATATTCCTCAGAAATTTGATAGTTATGCTGTCAGCACAGACCACCATAGCAAAAAGCTAACGGTGATCTTACAGAAGATCACGCCTCAAAATGACAGCAAAAAATTGATGAAGGTATCCGAGGTGGTCAACTCCGTACCAGTTCCGATTACTGGACCGACTACTATTTCACTCGATGAAGAAACAAAGACCTCTCGCTATGAGACCCGGGGGCACAATCGTAAAATGATTCACCCCATTTTGTATTTCAGTGATTCAGATGACGATGAGTTTCCCCCCGTCTGGAATTCACGACGAGGTAAGAAACGTAGAAAAAGAAGCCTTCCTAAGCTAACCGGAATAAAGAAAAGGCCAATCCTCTTGAAGACAGATATTCCAAAGAGAAGACCGAGAAAACCTTTAGAGTCACCAAGAAGGAAGTTGCGAAAAAGAAGTGAATTTAGACTACGACCCTGCATCAAACTGCCAAAGATAATAAAGGCTCATTGCAAAATTTGTGATAAATCTTTTCCGACAATAAGTACGATGAAGAAACATTTGCTCATCAAACATCATCTTTCTTCGCATTCACGGCTGGTTATCAGCAAATGGCTTTGTAGCCACTATGGCTACTTGCAGTATTTCTACAAAATGATGGCTGTTTATCACCTGCCCGACTTTAGGAAGCAGTACACATGTCTCAAGTGCCAAAGAATATTCAAGCGCTATAGTATTCTTCGCCTGCACTGTAGGAGGGTTCACCTAATGGGCAAGCCGGCATCTCTAGCCACCCGTCTACGCTCAAGCCGATTCTATCGAAAGAAGCTATTAATGCCATACTGGAAGAGTCAATACAAAAGGGAGTACAAGAAGCGTGGCCGTAAGCCGAAGCCACCCTATCTGAAAGGTTACAAGAAACGAGAATTCCGTTGTCCAATTTGCCTCAAGTACATTGCGTCCAACAAGACCCTCGTGGTGCACCTTTTACGTGTGCACTCCTTGAAAGAAGACGAAATCTCTTGTAGTGTCCTGCAGAATTTGAAGTGTGTGGAAACCGACTGCAATTATGAAGGGAAGTCTTTGAAGTCACTGTCGGATCATGCCCGTCAACTTCATCCGAGTGTACGACATTTTTGTCCTTACTGTAATCGGGGATTCTACCTAGAATTTCTGCGAGATAAGCATGTGCTTATGAAGCATAAGTACCGTGAACAGCTTTTGAAGTTTGCCTGTAACCATTGTGGAAAACGCTATCTACGCCGATGTCATCTGAGGATGCACCAGTATTCAAAGCACTCCATACCACACAATGTCCAAGTAAGCAACTTTCTTTTATTCTCTTTGCAATTACAAAATCTTTACAATTTTGAAATTGGTCTACAGATTTGAAACTTGATATGTAGGGGATTTGGACTTGTGGAACAAATTTGATTTGGTTTTTCGCTGACAAAAATAGCTTCTAAGGGGTCTAAAAAGAAAAAAATTAGAACTTGGCAGGCACAAATCGACTAAACATATATCTTCTATGCATGTTTAAACATACATTTATACATGAAACAATGGTATTTTTAAGGTTTTGATATTCATATGGACTTAATATGATAACCAATAATGTTGGAGAGCTGTATATTTCAGTTTCGATTCTAGCTAATGGCACCTAAGTCATTTTTTTTTACACTTTTGAAATCGCTAATATATATTGGGTAAAATATAATAATCAATAGGCTCTATAATAATAAATATGAAATCTGCATAAATTAAAATACCATATTTAAGTGTATTTTATGACCAGACAATGCTGGTCGGCTTGCAAGTAAAAGGATAATTTTTTATCTGTTTTATTTCTTTAATAAAAACTTTTTTTTTTATTGAGATTGTCGGACTGATTTCCTCATCTTGGTTGTTATAGTCACAACGTTTCGGCCGTTTTGCCCTCCGGCCTTCATCAGGTGTTTTGTATCGAACTGGGGAAACGTTTGTTAGGAGTCTCGAACCCAACCCTTTATTATTATTACAGGGGTACCGTGTTCGGACTCCAGCTAGGCTCTGGGACATAGTTGCTGATTCTCTTTTGAATGTTACTTTTCACTGCCTTCGTTCAGGATTGAACTCGGCACCTTTGGGTAACTGTAAACTTTGATACAACGTCTAGGACCACTCGGCCATATGTCACTAGGGTTCGAGACTCCTAACAAACGTTTCCCCAGTTCGATACAAAACACCTGATGAAGGCCGGAGAGCAAAACGGCCGAAACGTTGTGACTATAACAACCAAAATGAGGAAGTCAGTCCGACAATCTCAATGAATGAAAACAACTCATCTGAAAAATAGACAAAAAAAAAAAAAAAATACAGGCAAAAAAAAAAATACAGACAAAAAACATTTTTGATGTCCAATAATAAAATGACTTGCTGGCTTATCTCAAATTGTTTCCAGTTGTCCTGGACTTCT